>NC_085137.1:266392998-266510254 GCF_035046485.1 Aedes albopictus
AAACTCGGAGGCGTTCCTTTGCGGGCCACCTGTGGCACACCGGTTGGTGCTTTCGTCGTCAGCGAGATACAAAAACCAAATCGGCCTGACCGGGCGTGGCACACCGGGGAATCGCAAAATTTGCCGGAATCCACTAACGCGCCGGCATTCTTGCACACCGGGGTTATCGAACACGGGTCGTCCGGGCCAGACTTGGCACGCCGGAGAATCACTCAATCTGCCGGAATCCACTAAAACGCCGACCGGGCCATTCGGGGCACGCCGGGGCTATCACGTCGATCGAGGCACACACGGGCCGTCCGGGCCAGACTTGGCACGCCGGGGGAATCGCACAATTTGAGGCACACACGGGCCGTCCGGGCCAGGCTTGACACGCCGGATTTCACCACAATCCACTAACACGCCGATCCGGCCATTCGGGGCACGCCGGGGCTGTCACGTAGTTCGAGGCACACTCGGGCCGCCCGGGCCAGACTTGACACGCCGGGGATCGCACAATTCGAAGCACACACGGGCCGTCCGGGCCAGACTTGGCACGCCGGATTTCACCACACGTTCACACTGCGATTCACAAAATGGAGGAAATAAAAAAATACTTTTACTTTCACTGCGGTGACATGCAATCGTGATCAAAGTTCACCTGATAGAGAGCTCGAACGGGCGTTGACAGCTCCTTTTAAAGGGTCCGTCCGTCGACGAAGTGATGACTCATCGAAGATGACAGTTTTTATCAACTGTGGTTGGTGTTGGTAGCCCGTAACGGCTGATGTAGTGGATGTGGAAATAGGGATGTGCATGGCAGGAAAGAGATTTCTTTTTCGATATCAATTTTGTTTCTTTTTAGTTCTCGATTATTTCAGTTTAGATTCTGTTTGATTTCGCAAATGTAAATAGTAATAAAGTTCTTCAGTCTATGAATAATTATGCAAAGAATATTTAAAGTAATATAGTATTGACTAAACAAAAAAAATATGAGAACAAATATTTACAAGCAAAAAAAATATTATTTACAAAATGTAACCTTTTTGAAAGGTAACAGTTTAGGGATCGGCAGGGTGTTTTGGAAAATTCGATCATTCTTTAATTTCATTATTTTTCTTTTCGCTTCAATTTCCAACATTTTTTGTGGATGCAACTCCGATTCTATCAAAGATTAAGTTATAAGCCAATAATAAGTAATAATAATAATAATAATGAAATTAACTAGGAAAAAGACAAAATAGAAAAAAAGTATATACAAGTAGATATTTACAAAAATAATGGGACCTTTTTGAAGGTAACAAGCTCTGATGTCAAACATTTCATTTTTTTTGGTGATAAACGATATTATTCCGTCAAAGGAAAAGCTTTGCGACAAAAGAATTCAAGGTAATTCAGATAAAACTTGTAACAGCTGTGGATGAATAGACACCATTGAACATAGATTTAAAACTTGTGGCTCTAGTTAAACTATCTGGAAGTGGATCACAAGGAACATTAAAGAAAAACTAAAAATTTCAATCAACGATCCAACAGACATGTTAGGGAGGGTAATTGGAAACAATCAATATCAAAGCAAAGTAGCCTTATGGTTAGCAACCTTAGGTATAGCATACAACTTGAAAAACTCGAAAAGTAGTCTAGAGAAATTTATTGACACAGTTCGTGAAAAACGATGGGAAAACCGGAAATTGTACGAAAATAGCTTTAAGCGGTGGATAAACGTGTTGTAAGAATTGTAACGTTTTTATACATAGAAAGTTAAATAAACGAAAAAAAAAAGAAATATTCGTAGGATTTCTACCAGAATTTATCCCGAACACTCTATAAGAATTTCTGTCGGGATAAATCGTGCATTTTTTTTCGGCATTCCTCATGAAATTTTACGCGATTCCTTCCGGTGTTCTTCATGGGACTTGGGGCTTGAGACCCCAGAAAATCTTCCCAGAATTTCTTTCAGAGTTGCTAAAGGAGTTATTCCTGGGGAGTTTTCACGAATTTATAAGAGTTCCGAATTCACAAGAGTTTCTCAAGAGATTTCTTTCATTTTTTTCCTGTGATATCTTCAAACAATTGCTTTGGGCTTTCTTCGAGATGTTCTTCATGGTCTCCAACAGGAATTTCTTAAAAGTTTTCAAGAGGTTTATTTCGAAGTTTTACCTGAGATTTCTCTCGGAGTGTCTCCTGGAACTTCTCTCAGAAGATTCCTTCCGATATTGATCATGAGATGTCTCTCAGAGTTTTTCTAAATATACCCTGGACTTTCTCCTAAGATTTTTTTTCAGAGTGCCTTCTGGGATTTCCTCAGGAGTTTTTGGTGATATTTCTCCTTAAATTCTTCTCTTGCATTATTTCAGAGCCAGGCTGTTCCTTGTAGTTGTACCGCATTTCTTGCAGGGATCCACATGAGATTTTTTTTACAGATATTCTCTGCATTATTCCTAAAATTCTTCCGGAATCTTTACCAGAAATTGTTCCGAGATTCTGGATACTCCTTCAGAGATTTCTCCCAAAGTTATTGCAAGGATTCTTCCACGGGTTTTCCTCATAATGTCTCCTGACTTACGAAATACCTTATAGGAAATTCCTGGAGAAACATTCGAGGGAATTCAAATTAAATCTTGAGAGCAATTCCGCAAAGTGTTATTGAAAAAATCTAGACAGGAACTTCAGGAAAACCCTGAGAAAAAATGAGACATCTCAAAAAAAAGTTCTAGGTAATAGTAATCCCGAGAAGAAATATCAAGGACATACTAGGAGGAATTCTGAAAACCTCATGGAATCCTGAAAGCAGCTACGAACGAAGTTCCGCTAGGAAAACAAGAGAAATATCGGAAAACTATCGATAAAAATTCCGACATAAACTATTGGATAGCTATCCCGGAAAACCACTAAAAAAGACACGGACACTGGCTTCAGCCGGCGGCTGTACCGATTGAGCGAAACTTAAAACGGAGTGGCTATGGATAAGAAGTTAATCTCGCGAAAAATTCATCGCTCGGAGCGGGAATCGAACCAACATCCATCCGGACTCTAACAGCATGGCTACGAGGCTCAACCAATGATATTCTTGACGAAATTTTGAACTGTTTTGGATGGATATTCAGGAGAAATCCAGCGAGAATCTCTGGAAGTATATCGGAAAACCTTTGCAAGAAATATCGGGACGTACTCAAACAGATATCTCGTGAAAGAATCCCGTGGAAAGCCTGGAAGAAACTTTGGAAGAAATTCCAGGAATTACGCACAGAAATCTTGAAAGATGTTTTTGAAGAGTAGAGAAACTTACGTATTTTAGGCAATTTTGTTCTCTTCGTCATTGGTTTTTTTTTCAAACCTGTTGAACTCAGAGTTGGCATCAAATCCTTCCCAACCAAGCTGAATAAGGACTGTTCAATTTATAAAACGGACAACTTTACAAGGCTATAAAAATAAGACGCGTTGTTTAAATTTAACCACCCTTGCTTCGTTGTTCAGTACATCATCCTTCATTATAGTAATGATTTTTGAATCTAATAAAAATAATTTTATTTCATAGAAAATACGCCAGGTGTTAAAAAAAGTGAATTTTACGATTGCTGAAAACTGAATATATATATAAAATTACTGTTCACATATGGTATATCGTTTTTAATATCAGAAAAGTATGTGCCATGCTACAGCAGCATGAGTAATAAACATTCTGGCAAAGTTTAAACTCAATTGGAAAATTAGTTGCTGAAATATTAAAGTCTCAAGTGAGATTCGATTTTTCGATTAACATTCAATTGTATAGCAAAAAGGCATGAAAATATTCAATAAACATTTTTTTATGCATCTAGTAGAAAGTAGGAATAATGTGGTTTCAAATGCAGAAAACTGTTTCTTAATAGCACCGCTGGTTTGGTTACTGTGTGCCATTACAGGCACATTAATCAAAACAATTTCATTCTTTGAAGGTTCTTTCCAAATAACAACGCAACCTAATGCAAATTTTACATAACAATGATGTTGGAAATAAAAAATCTACATATGATTGTTATTAAATAAGGTGTACAATAACATAGGACCAACTTTGTTGAAAATAAATAATAACAAGATTTGCTAGAGTCGAAAATCTGCATCAAAGGAGCAAAAATTATGCAATTTTTTACTATGACCATCTTTATGGATTTAATTTTTGATGAAGAATGCAATGAAAGTTTTTTTTTTCTTCTGCATCATTCAGAGAGCAATATTCTACTACTCTGGACAAATTTTTAGCCGAATTCGTTGCGCTAATGCATCACAGGACTTAAATCAATATTTTTTTAAAATTTCTTTGTAAACAAGGCAACTCAGTATATCAAGCTGGAGGCTGCTTGGTGCATTATTACCAACCAAGTATTGAGCTTTACCTTTAGTAGAATAGTATAAGATTCCAACACATTAAAAACTTCATGAAAATTTGCATGTTAAGTATGTGGAAAATTATGTCGAATTTTGAAAAATGGGTTTTTATTGATGTTTTACGAAAACCGCTTCAGTCACACAATAAAGATCATTTTGCTTACTGTTATATTTTTCCTACATTTGAAAATAGCTACAGAAAGTTATGCAAAAAACTGATAATTATTTTATTGAAAAATAAAAAAGATATCGCACTAGCAAGTTGTCCGTTTTATAAATTGAACAGTCCTTATGATCAAGTTTCAGGCAATTCGGTCGACATAAATCCCTCATGAAGAAGAGAACAAACCTGCCGATGATACCCTAAGTCACCCTTTATATTCTTTAGAAAATTTGGGTTATTTTTTTTTTAATTATAAACATTCAAAATTTCATCTGGAAAAACCTGGAAAACTCAGGGAATTTTATTTTGAGTTATGAGTAGACACCCTGTGTAAAGTTTATTCCGAAAGTGGGTCGTGCGTCATATGAAGAAGCAAAGAGCTTCAGGCCTATCAGTTTGACCTCTTTTCTTCTGAAATTATTAGAACGCATTGTCGATCATTACATCCGTGATGTTCATCTGGTCAATGTGCCTCTTCATGGGAACCAACATGCTTACCAATCTGGGAAGTTCACGGTGACTCTTTTACACAAAGTTGTTTACGATATCGAGAAGGTATTCGCTCAAAAGCAAGCCTGCTTGGGGGCTGTTCATAAACCACGTAGACCAAAATTTGGTCCTCTCAGACACCCCCCTCCCCCCTCGTAGACTTTTGTCCATACAAAAATTTTAAAATTTGTATGGAGCGTAGACTTTGGCCAGACCCCCCATCCCCACAAAAAGTTTACGTGATTTATGAACGGCCCCTTGGGTGTTTCTTAGATATCGAGGGTGCCTTTGACAACGTGCCTTTCGATGCCATATTGGAAGCCGCACGGGGTCATGGTATATCTCCAATGATTTCCAATTGGATTCACCAAATGCTCAAAAACCGACATCTCTTCTCGACATTGCGTCAAGCGGCGATTAGGAAGTTGAGTGTTTGTGGATGCCCCCAAGGGGGAGTCTTATCACCACTTTTGTGGAATCTCGTAGCAGATACGCTATTGAGGCAACTCAATAATAGCGGTTTTCCTACTTATGGTTTTGCCGACGACTAACATTGTTAGTCGGTATGTGCATCAGCGCCCTTTTCGACCTGATGCAAAACGCTCTTCAGGTAGTTGAGGGTTGGTGTCGCCAATATGGCCTTTCGGTAAATCCGAGTAATACATCTATTGTTCTTTTCACGGAAAAGCGAAACCGTAATGGTTTTCGACCTTTACGTCTCTTTGATTCTGGAATCAATGTAATTGAACAGGTTAAGTACGTTGGAGTCATTCTTGATTCCAAACTTTCCTGGACACCTCATCCCGACCAGAAGCTCCTAACAAGATTATAACAAAATTATTACAACCGTTTTTAGAAACAACACAATTTGATATAATTTTGTTTTAAGGATTCGTATTTGTGAAATTGTAAAATAGTTTGTTATTATTTTATGTGGGCTTCGTGGCCGAGCGGTTAGCGGCGTCAGTCGTTTAAGTGTCTCGTAAGCCTCGGAGTGTGGGTTCGATTCCCGCTCCAGTCGGGGAAAACTTTTCGTCGGACGAAAAATTCTCCACTGGGCCACTGGGTGTTTATATGTGATGTCCGTTGTCAAATGTTAGTATTGTTCAGTCTGTAGAGGCCGCAAGGTCGAAGACGGTGTAATTGTCTTTTTTTTTTTTTTTTTTTTTTTTTTTTTAAAAAAACAAAACTATAACAAAACTCGTATTATTTATTCAAACAGATGCATAACAGCATTTGTTACATTATGCATATTAAAATAATTGCCCATAACAAAATTTCGTAACACATTTATTGTAGTATTTGCTACATTTTTTTGTCATCCATAAGAATTAGTTATAGCAAATTTTCATAAGGTATTTCGATGAATTTCGCTAGTTTTTTTCGCTGAGTGTATGCTCATCTTCGTACGGGGCAGTTCAGTGTGTTTTTGGAGGCAAAATCGAAATGCCGCTTTTTTCATTTGGTTCGGCCGCGAGCGCGTTGTCGTCGTCGTCTATTTCACAGTGCTCATCTTCGTACGGGGCAGTTCAGTGTGTTTTTGGAGGCAAAATCGAAATGCCGCTTTTTTCATTTGGTTCGGCCGCGAGCGCGTTGTCGTCGTCGTCTATTTCATAGTGCTCATCTTCGTACGGGGCAGTTCAGTGTGTTTTTGGAGGCAAAATCGAAATGCCGCTTTTTCATTTGGTTCGGCCGCGATCGCGTCGTCGTCGTCGTCTATTTCATAGTGCTCATCTTCGTACGGGGCAGTTCAGTGTGTTTTTGGAGGCAAAATCGAAATGCCGCTTTTGTGAAGCTTTTAGTCAAGTGTGAATTAAATCATACATTACCAACCGGTTCGTATTGAAAAATCGCAGCAGGCGTTGCCGCGAACGGGTGTGTTTTTATTTTGCTTGTCACGTTTTCTTCGCGTTCGCAAATTTCACGGTTCCGCTGGTGGTTTGGTCGGTACTACGCCACCCGGAAAGTTTTGTCACGTGTGGACGCGTTGATTTGGCTTAGTTTAGAATGCTGAACTGTGAATAAATATCGAAGCAAAGTGAATTTTGACTTACCAGTGAGAAGAAAAACAACGTGGGTGGCGAGTAAGCGTTGCCGCGAACGGGTGTCAAATCCGCTTGTTATTTTTTTTTTTGCACGTTCTCAAAACGAACTTTATTCGAAGATTGCGCTGGTGGTTTGGCAGGTATTACGCCACCCCGTCAATTTTCTTCGTGTGAAAGTGTAATTCTTCAGCGTAGTATCCATTATTCGGGAGTTTCGGCGTAGTGCCAGTAATCGCTGACTCGGTTGATCGGTCCACGTCGTTTTAAGTGTACGCGGCAATGAAAACAATCCTATTTCGGTCGTTGCTGCATCGCTGGAGAAATAAAAGTTCAACTATATCACTGCAGACTATAAAGAACTTGGTGAGATCTTTCTAATTATAAAACGTCATTTTATTCATACATGTGATATTTACTATACCTAAATACGCGCCAGAAACAAAAATGCAAATTTTTGATTCAGGAAGTGTTAATGCATTTCAGATATCCAATTGATATTCGGATGCATCAATGCGTGGCTTACTGTTTCAGAAAACGACCTCAAGATGTACGTGGAAGCCCTGTCATACTTGAAATGGGTCGTGGAAGTGCAGTAGAGCTATCACCTTCCATATCCAGGACTAAAACTGTTTGCGTCTATGGATAAAAGTTAAAAATAGACGCAGACATTTTTCTTCCATAAAAGCACTGCCGGTCAGTGGGAGATGGATTGTACATACACACACACACACACACATATTTGCTACATTTTTTTGTAACAAAATAATCTCAAAATTTGTTGGGTTTTTTGTATTGACGCGAAATAGTTGGACATTTTTGTAATATTGATTACTCGAGCCAAAATCCATAAAACAAAACTTATGGTATCCAGCTTTTTACGCTGTAGTGAGGGGTGATTCATTTTTGACGGATCTTGCCGACAGCCCTTGCAGCATCACAGTAGCCGAAAATTTCAGTTCATTGCTCCCGAATTGTCAAACATTTTCACCATGAACTTTTCCGGCTAGTAAATAACGTTTGTCGAAATTCAAAATTTATTTCGTTTTAGATTTTTGATCGTTGCCCGCCACCTTAAACTGTAGACTCCTGGTTCACCTTTACCGCCGAGGCTTCGCAAGACGACGACAAACAATGGATTACGATTGAAGTATTTTATTACGACATTCCTGTCGTCCATATGGCCCTAATTAGTGTATGGTGTCAGTGCGGGGCCGTGATGATGTTGCCTGGTGCCTTGCTGCTGCCCGATCGTCCCAACCTTGCCGGAATTGCACGAGTTGTAATATGCGGACCCGGAACAGCTTCACTTTGTCCTCATGATCTTGGTGTGGTTTCGCTTCACTGACCAGGGTTACACGCGGGATTCCCGGCTGTTCTGTTTGACACGATATGTTCATCGGAGTCACTCTGCGAATCTGGAATACCTTCGCTTCCTATTTGACCAGGTTCCCTTCCGAAACATGGACTTTTCTTGAATTTCCGTCTGTAGCTACGGATTTACTCCTCTTTGTCACCGGGTTGTGGGTCGTGTAGGTGTCCGTTTAGGATTACATCAGGAATTCTCACCGAAGATAGCTTCACGAATTTCCACAGATGATTGCTCCAGGAAGTCCCACTAAGGGAATCGGGAGGGAGTTCCTGCACCAATCCCTGATTAGACTTCGTGGGGAAATCATCGGTTGGACTTTCTGAACCAATCCTCGGTGGGAATTTCTGGAGGAGTTCCCGCAGGGAATTACTGGATAAATCTCCGCTCGAATATCATGGGAAATCTCTGATGGGAATTCCAGATGGAATCTCCATAGCGAACTTCTGCAGGAATCTAAAATTCCCACTGAACAAGTTTACTATTTCCTTCCTAGAAACCTCCAGCAGTTTCCCTCGCGGAATTGTAAAGCAGATCATTCCGAGAATCCTGTGGTATTTTTTTCCAATCCTTATGAACCAATAAAACCTCCAACAATTCAACATCTGGAGGTAATCCCAAGAAGTAACTCCTAATGCTCCCGATCCGAAGGAATCTCCATGAAGAGGAGTAGAAACTTCCTGGAGTTTATTTTTGGAGCTGTTCCACCATTTCCATCCAAGAATCCTACTAAGAATTTCCCCACCAAATCCGTTCCGGAAATCTTCAGGCAATTCTTTCAATACAGCAACTATTTTTTTAGGACGCCGCATTGTATTTGTTTTGCTGGTAACAATGGTAACATCAGGTGAAAATTTTTGACAAATCTGGAGCAATGAACTGAAATTTTCGGCAACTGTGATGCTGCAAGGGCTGTCGGCAAGATCCGTCAAAAATGAATCACCCCTCACTACAGCGTAAAAAGCTGGATTCATTTAGAACGCAACGCTTAAATCATCATGATTTAACACCTTCTCCTCTTCCATTTCGCTTTTTTGTATGAAAGTCCTAAAATTTTTGTATGGACCGTAACGCTCGGTTGTATTTTCCCCACTCCCTTGAGCGACGCGCAATTTGGGGACGGCGTCATTTTTGTTAGAAAAAAAAAAAAATGCAACAGAACAGTTCTTGTTATCATTTAGTTATAATCTGCCAAATTCTTCCCAAACCAGCAGTGTTTTGAAGCTACTATCGTTATGCGACATCATTACAGCTGGAAGGTGTAATAAAAAAACTGTTGGAATATCACTATTGCTTGTCGGATGTAAACATTATTATCAATACAAACTGTAAACTGGAATATAGCTGGAAATCAAATATTTCACAGCTATCTTTTTTAATTTTTTTGGGTTATTTTATTGCATTCCTATCCAAAACCGCAATAGCTCCCGGATGATGTGCCAATTGAATAATAATCCTTGTTAATCGAGGAAACAGCTGCTTTCATAGAGTACGTTTTGGTACTGTTGCAGGACTTTGTAGCGTTTTAAAGAACATTCTTTCTGCTGGAAGCTGTGGCGAAGAACCTGTTGACGCAACAACACAGTCTTTTCTAGATGATGTTGGATTAGTTTTGTGGCACAATTGTTAAATCTTGTCTGGTGTGAAATAAAGCAAGTAAACATTGACAAACTTTGCCTTCATCAGATTATAAGCTTTTCTTTCTTGTCTGTTAACCTTAGTTTTGTATTCTTATGCGATAGATGGTCGGGTAAACAAGGTGAAAAAAGGTTTGGAACTTTTCATCAGATCGTTTTCAATTTTTGGTAGGATGTCAAAGATACAGTAGATGTTCGATAGCTGCCCGGGTAGAGGAAAAGAGCTCAATAATAGCATATTTTGATATTGAGATCAAAATGTGATATTGGTTTGATTGATATAAGAGATAAAAGATCTGAAAATAATATCTAAAATTTACTCCTGGAACATCATCATCAGATCATAATTAGATCTTGTAAGATCTAACCAATAGCAGCAAGCTATTCGTTTGATCTTGTAATATCAAATTTTGATATTGTTGAGATGTTCCAGGAACATTTTTCAGATATTATTTTCAGATCTTTTATCTCTTATATCAATCAAATCAATATCACGTTTTGATCGTCAGTATTTTACCTCTACCCGGGTGCAACATGTTAACATTTCACTTAGCGAACAAAAACCCGATAACGGGAACGCCTTACAGTACCAGAATGAACATGAACTTCATCTGTCTATTCATTTGGGCTTACATGGTGCAGCATTTTGACATTTGGCGGTGCGATAACTGCAAATTTGTTGCATTTACTGGACTTGCAATTAAAAAGCATTGCAGTTAAACCGCTTGCACTGACCGAACGTCTACTGTAATAACCTTTCTTAAAGTAACCGTTTCCGAGATATTCGAAACTTAACTTCATTAGTCTCTCAATATGTAAAAAAATGCGCTATTTTCATAAGTTATTCGTTGCTCCATCAACAACATTACGTTATTTTCAACACATTTGTATATCCCAAAAGCAATCACTCACTTGATTGGACGAACAGTTTGAAAGTTATAGGAAGATTGTGAACTTCATTTATTTTTGTAGAAACAAATGAAGTTTCTAACTTGAAATGATGATAATGAGTTGTTTTTATCGATTAACTCTAAGTAAGAACAAAGAAATACAACTTTGGAATAAGTAAATTCTCAGTTTGTAAATCAATCAATCCTTATTCTCCCTGCCTCCTCAAAACGTGACGATAAACTTAATGGATGATCCCTTGTGTGATAGATTCTATTTCATTGCTTAAAATTAAAAAAAAAGTGGAATATAACTAAATTATATCTACGGCTGTTATCATATTTGCACACGGCATAAATATCACAAGGCAGGCTAGTGCAACAAACCGCTGAATTGAGATTCACGGTAAAAATTATGCACGCTCAATGTAAGGGAAAAATCCCTTAACTATTCAACATCCCAATCAGCATGATCAGAAAGGCTTTTCCTTTGAAATCGCAATGCTGTCAGTGTTGATTTGATAACCAAAACAAACCCACCGGAGAAATCAACTAAAAATCACTTCAATTTGCACTAGTGTACAAAGCAGTACGATCCAAAGTGAAAAGCTGTTGATTTGATAATGACTAATTTGGGTATGAAAGTAAATATAGATGACAGGTGGTAGAAAGTGTTTCGCTTCGAATCGAACCTCTCTAACAGGTGTGAAGTAGTGTAGTGGTAAAACAGATGATCGTATATCTCAAGGTCCTGGTATCGAATCTGGGTGCGGTTAGCAGCATTTTTTTTTAAATTCTATATTCGAATTCAAAACATTGTCAACAACGAATTGAAGTGAAGTTCAATTAAAATTGAAGAGGCATTGGATGTTCCTTTTCGAATGATATTTAATTGATAACAAACTGATTAAACAGTAGTGCGAATTCAAGTGCCAATCCGTTCATATCACAGTGCAGATTTTTTACCGTGTTCAGCAATTTATTGCCAAAATGATATTTTTTGTCATTTTTCGGGAATGGGGCATACGTCACCCTTTTCCCCAATCATTTGCAACAATTTTGCATTTTTCGCTCATGCCAAAATAAGATAAAGGGAAACCAACATTTTGGGATCTCGGCTTATATTTTATGACATAAACATCGGGCATGGTTTTCAACATATGTTGAAGCCTTCTGTGCCTGTATTCTGGGTGACGAAATTCAAGTACATACAGGGTCGTCTTGATGAAATAAACAATTGCCTAGAAATCCGATCGTAAAATGAGTTGAGAAGAATGATCTGATTGTTTTTGCAACAAGAAAAAACTTGGAAATGCATAACCTTCCCCGAAAAGAAAGGTTATCACAGACGACGATCATAATTGGATCGTAAAATTTTGTTTTGAATCGATCGGACGACCGTCCACACATCCATGCTTAGAAGGCGTGAAAATTCTAACGCATGAGTGATCGTAAAACTGAGACGGGTGACGAAGAAAAGTAAACACTATAAATTTATGATCGCCCGGTGCGTTCATGAAAAATCAAGTTCGGGGATGATGATGATTGGTGTGGCCCTTGATGACTCAGCCACTAAGGCAAGAAATTTTGAGATTGAATTCGCGAGTACTTTCGCTCCCCTCAGAATTTTGATATGATCTCACAGATGTGAGAATGTGGATGGGGGATGTTATGATGCATCGGAGATTTAGCCTTTCTGTTTTGTTTTGGGGAGAGTTTTTGGGAGGCCCGAATCTCAGAGGTGAGAATAAATTGGCCATTCGTTCTGGAGGCTCAATTAATCTCGCGGAGGTGAGATGGCGAAATGGGAGGCATAGGGAAAATTGATCATCCGTGTAGGGAAGAGTTTAGAATTGCTCTCACGGATGTGGGAGATGCAAAGATAAGAAAAGAGCGCAATTAATAATCAATTACGCATGGGGGCATTGTGAAATTAATTTCTCTTTGGTATGGGGAGAGTCCTGGAGAATCTTTGATCAGGAGAATAAGAGTTGATGGTTAGGGAGAGGACCCCTATATAAAGGGTTGCAGATCCAAGGATCGGGGCTGCTGCCACTGCTGGTCTCGTCATATTATTTTTTTTCCTAGAAGTTTCTGTAGTCAGTTTAGTTTAGGCTGTTAGCAGGTGTTTCAGTTTTCAGTGCATTTAGTCAATGAGTCAGTTAGTCGGGTTTTTCTTGTAAGACATTATTTTTGTTAAAAAAGAAAAATAAAGTGGTGTAGTGTTAACCAGTGTTGGTGAATCTATTGAAATGATGACATATCTTTAAGACAGCGAGTGCGAATTAAGAAGTTCGGTTACAGTTTACGGCACGATTCGGTTACAGATGGTGACAGCGAAAAAGAATTTCAGATTTAGATGAAATTTGGTGCGTCATTTCTGATTGGTGCGAAACTGTGCAAATCAAAGAACTGTTACCGTGCAAATCAAACAGTAGTGCAAATGATTAAAACACGTTAGGATGAAGTATCAGAAGAACTCGTAAAGTGAATGAACTCTTTTAGAACAAACTTTTTCAAAAACCGAGAACATTTTTTCCAAACTCTTCAAGTTGGTTTTAACTTTTATTGGTGTGCAAAACTGTGCAAATTTGGAAACTTGATAGTGCGTGCAAATAAAAAAGTAGTGCGAGCGAATAATCAAAATGATTCAAAGTGGAAATTAGACGAACTGCAAAAGTGGATAACAGCAAACTTTTGGAAAATTGAAAAAAAAATATATTTCGTTAACACGTTGTTTTTTACTATTTTTGTGCAAAATGGACTGTAGATCAAAAATCTAAAGAATCGAAGAGACATTTGTTTTATTAGTAAGAGAAAATTATTACTGCAAGTGCTTGGAATGCGACAAGAAATAAGTGTCACAATTAACTCTGAATGTTTTTTTTCTTTCTTGAGTTTAGAAGGAGGGGATGAGGAAAATATTAAAAGAAATATCTTCATTTTGGTGAGTAATAATTAGTTCTAATTCTCATGAATGATTTTTTAGTAATTTATTCATTTTTATACTTTACTGCATATCAGAAAAAAAATCTGCAATCTGCCAATTCATAAATTAAAAACATAAAGTATTTCAAATTCAGATTTTGCAACTTTTTTGCAATTTATACAGCAAGCAATTATTGTTTTTCTCTACAATTTCTGCAGCAGTTTAATAACATTTCTCAATGCAATTGGCTTTCCACTGCATTCCAAAATTAGATAGATTTCATGATAAATTGCAGACATTTTTGTATTTCGATGAGTTTTGTGCCAATCAATTTCCTGCCAGAGTGCATAACAAACAACTTCATTTAAATCAAAAGGGAAATTCAAACGTTTGTACTTTCCGAGTGCATGATTTAAAAAAACAGATATGAGAATTTTTAGCAAAATTTCCAGCAAAAAAAAAATGAAACAAGGTTACCAGGAATCCTTTAAACGCTACATGAAAAAAAAAATGTTAAATCCCTGGAAACAATAAAATTAAGGAACCATCATTTATTTAGATGATATTGTTAATTATTGAAAAATAATGCAGGAATATCATGAAAATTTATGCAAAGTTTTGAAAGCCTTGAAAAATAAAACAAAATAATTTAAATACTTATCATGGGGAATGCAAGAAACCTTGAACAAAAATATTGAAGGAAACTAACATTTTAAACAATTTGCTTCCAAACAAAATTTTATTTTTTTTAACAGATCATTGCAATATTATCATATTGTTATCCAGGTTTGATCAGACAAATGTTGCTCTTATTCAATACTCAATATCAACAATATAATAATAAAGAATTTCCACAACGTTGGCAGAATCAGAAGAAAACACAGCACAGCATTTGGCAGATATAAAACGATTCAATGAAAACTAAATTGAAAAAAAAAAAATCCAAAGGTTGATTAGCATAAGCAAATACGGATACAAATCTAGAGAATGTTGATGTTTAAATAGCGATTTTAATTAGCAGAACTGCATTCAAATAACTGCATGAATGGGTATAAAGACTTTCTGTCAGGTAATGAGATGTCCATACAAAAGAAAAACTATGGGAAACTATCTTGATTGGATCGAAATAGTCCAATTTGAAATGTTGTAATTTGTTTAACAATTTGAAAGACATCTTGAGAAATATTTTAGGTGCTTCAAATTCTCTTATTGCATTCAGAAAAATAAAACCTTTACCACATTTGGACAGGTTATGTCACATTGAAAAAAAAATATTTTTCCATTTTGCCAATTCAGAGAGAATGCTTAGGTGTCAGGAAATAGTGACACAATCTTGAAAGAACTTCACGGTCTTTCGCTAGAAACGCATATTGGAAGCAAAAGAAGCACATTGATTATTTGAAAAATATGAGAAGCAATATTCAATAGTTTGTCAGGCAACGTAATTTTTCATGACAAAAGATAAGATATGGGGAATCATACTGAATGGTTCAAAACGTCCCAATTTTGAATCTGGAATAATGTTTAACACTTAAAAAAATATCTAGCGAAGATAAAATAACTTGGTTTCAACATTTATGAAATTTTAAGGGAACACCACACTTAAAAGTAATAATAAGGAAGGAAAAACTTACCGTTTATTTTTTTCCTTTTTCGTTCCCTTACTGACGCTACCATTGAACACACTAACGTTTAATCGTATCTAAAATTAAAAAAAAAATGATAACTAAACACAATCAAAGCACTTAGAAATTGATTAGAATGATTGAAATTTATTTTACATAAATTTCTATGTATATTTTTTTTCCCTTGCACTCTGAATCCCCGGCCTTGTTGTACGGGTAGAGATGGATTTCTCTATCCTGGTGATGGTCCACTGCACGGAGCACGCCTGGATCCCATCGCAGGACTTGGTTAACTTCCGAGCATTCTGTAAGTTACATGTCCCAAATAAAGACGATGTGACATCCCTAGAAAAAAAAAAGGGAAAATAAATCAGATTAAAAACAAAAATGAAAACTAACTTTCTAGCTGAATTACACTTACCATGTTCTTTTCTCCAGTATCCTATAGCACTGCAAGTCGAAAACGGAATGAAGCTGAAATTTGTTTTCTCTTCTTTCGGCTATCACGGATAAGGAATGAGACGCGACAACGTTTTCGTTTTGCTTGCAGATGCACATTTTCTATCGTCACAAGCCACTTACTGTTGTCGCAGCAATTACTGTTGCTGTAGAATTTTTGGGTGTCAATGCCTTCGTGTGCGAAGAGAAGGAGTGAAGAAGTGTGTTTGCAATAAACATAATGGATTTTAATTTGCCAAGGGAAAAACATGTGGTAAAAACAAACAAGAATAGATTCGCATCTTGTTTTTTTTTTTCTCATCATTGATTAGGGATCAATTAGATTATACCTTCAATTCATTGCAAATGTAGGGGTTTAAAAACGAGAACAAATCGAGAAAACAATCGCATAACAAAGTATAAATGATTGGGCTACAACAGTAATGAAATTTTTAAGTTTGTGTAATGTATAGGTAAAAATACATCTGATTGAACTAAATGAAAATCGAAAAAAAGTATAAAAGGTTGTTTAAAATGAAGATCATGTGAAATTTCCTCACAATCAACATGGAAATCATGAAAAAAAGGAATAATAACATAAAATAAAACGTTTAAGATATACGGAAACGAGTAATACATGTATTTTTTAAGAATGAGTACACGGTCGATCGTATTGCTGCTTTTAGCGCGCTATCAATTTGCAGATTTTATTTTTAACAAAAATGATAAAGCAAAGTATCGCTTAATAACATAATAGCGAGTTTCCTAGGTAATAGATTACATCATGGATTACATAGTAATGACAGAGACACTACCAAAATCTTCAAGAAAGACATGAATGAAATAATGAACATTGATGCATGTTTATACCATGGGAAATTTTTTAACGAAAATGAATTAATTACCCCTATTACAAAAAAAAAATCGTAACGAAATTCCAGCAGGTCGAGAATGAGCTGAATACTTCTAATTTGAATACGACAAGTCAAAAAAAAAAAAAAAAAATAATAATAATAAAAAAAAACAACGAATAAAGGGACAAATACATACAACCAGAGGCTGATACAGAACCATTAATACAATTAATTCAAATTCATATGAACATTATTCGGACCAAGGTGCACCACATCCATTGGATAGAGAAAGATAAAGATAAAAATATACAAAAAAGAGTAAATCTGGCATCGGAAACTAAAAAAAAAAAATATGGCATATTAATTGAAATTACATTGTCGACGAGTCGTCAAATTCTGTACCATTTGGAAAGTTAAAAATCAGGCAATAGTTTTATCTATTTACCTATGTTTGTTTGTAAGAATGAATGATTGGACAAGGTTAGTGCACACCAGAATGAATGTGCAGAAAATATTAAACGAGATGTTTGAAAATGAAAAGTATGGAATTGAACAGTTTTGTTTTCCCCACATTGCCAAAGTACAGAGTATCAAAGGTTTGGTAAACCAAGCTACCACCAGGAATGACAATATTCCTGATTCATCAAGGTACTGTATCTTACGATACTAACAAGTTCTTGAATGAACAATAAATAATATGCTTAATAAATATGCCAAGAAATATAAAACATGATATATGAAAAAAAAACTATGCTAAAGAAAACGGAAAAACGAAAATGGCATGGTTTGGTAAACCTAGCTACCACCAGGAATACAGCATTCCTGATTCATCAAGATACTGTATCTAACGATGCTAAAAAGTTCTTGAATGAATTATAAATAATAAATGAAAAAATAAATATGCCACGAAATGATAAAAAAAAAAACAAAAACGCGAAGAAACGAAGAATCGATAAAAAACGAAAATGGCGCGGTCTGGTAAACCAAGCTACCACCAGGAATGCAGCATTCCTGATTCATCAAGGTACTGTATCCATTGATACACATAGTGCTTGAATGAATGATAAATAAGCCATCAAACAATAATGAATACCTTGGGTCCAGAAATGAAAAAAAAAAAAAAAAAATAAATCAATGGTCTGGTCTGGTAAACCAAGCTACCGCCAGGAATAGAGACATTCCTGATTCGTCAAGGTACTGTATCCAGCGATACAAAAAAGTTCTTGAATGAATAACATGACCATGAAACGAAAAACAACCAAAAAAGAAAACGTTATGGTAAACAAAGAAAATAGAAAATGGTTCGGTTTGGTATACCCAGCTACCACCAGGAAAAAACAAACTTCCTGATTTCATCAAGGTACGGTACTGTAACGGTACGATAAAGTTCTTGAATGGAAAAAAAAAACAGCCAAATATTGCTCCCAAAGATAAGAAGAAGACTGTCGGTCTTGCCTGTTCCAAATATTAAAAAAAAAGAAAAAAAGAAAATCATATAAACATATCATGAATATATAAAAAAAAATTTGATTTTAACATGCATCAATGATTCAAATCGATAATTTGTGACCAAGTCGATATGAGGAAGAATAAGAATAAAAGTGCTGAAAACAAAAATAAAATCTAATAAACTATTTGTTCATCTATAGAAGAAGACGCATAAAAAAAAAACATTAATTGAAATTCAGCAGTACAAGCAACAGACACATAAGAGAGAAGACGAAGAGATGATAGGTCAAATGCGACGGACACAGGATGAAGAAGAAGCGATCGTGCAGTAGATGTTAATGAACAAATATGGGTAAGAAATCAGAAGACTAACCAACATATATTGTTCGGTTCCGAACGTTTATTTTTTTTTTTATTGTTTGTTTTTGGCCATTTTTTTTTGTTATGTTTGATCCACTATGTATGTAAATGCCCAAATAGCCATTTTTCCCTTCATTCCCTTTCCCATTTGACCCATGTTCCCCCTTCATTGTAATTTGCCTTGTAAAATAGTTTGTTACCAATACCTTTCCCCAATTAGCATTAAGAAAAGTAACGAAAGTTCTAGAAGCTTCTCCCGATTTCCAGACCATCCATTTTTTGTTGTTTTTGTTAGACCTTTGCATTCCAACCGAAAGGGGAGGAGCCTATTTTGTAACAGTCACACTCTCACAACATTGTATTTGGTAGTATATAAGTAACACACATCGCACGAAGCGAATCAGTTTTATTTTGAACGTCATCGAATAAACATCGTCTACAAAGCGAAGCCACCCGGAGTTTTCCTTTCCCACCGACAAGCCATCAGTCCTGCCTCCACTGTCGAAGCGAAGCGACCGCTCGCTGCTGCTGCCTACGAGATACAGTCCACCGCTCAGCCGAGCAAATCCCGGAGCATTAGCGCTGTCCCTTCAGACCGCTCCACAACTCGACCCCACCAGTGGTAATCGATTGTGGATACCGGCTTGACTGCACACGGACAGACTAGTACTCCAGAAGGTGCCTACCGAACAGTCGTTGCTGGAGCACTAACAAGGAATTTTCAGTGCCCCATCGGTCCGCTCCACGATCAGAGCTTTCCGGTAACCTGTAGTGGATACCGGACCGACTTGCACACGGGTTCAACTGAACTTTCCTGGCCTGTTGGTGTTGGCCAGTGACAAATTTCGGCTGCCCTTCTTTGGTTCCGTTCCCCGTCCGGATCTGCCCACATTGTGCACCGCACATTGTTTGGTCCTTCGAGCCGGATGCAGCATCGGTGCCTTCGCGCAGTTGGAGGAAATTTAGCGGCTGAGGTGGAGGAACGAAATTTCCGCAAGTGTTCCCACGCCGCCGGTGGCGTCGTTCGCGTTTCGAGAAGTAGTCCGCGCGAGTGACGCTGTGAAAAGTGAAACACGTCGAAACAAGTTTCGACAAGGACAGTTAAGTAGTGCATGTGTGTGTGCCCGCCTTGGGCTGAAGAAAAACCGACCGAGTACGGTCTCGAACAGACAATAAGTGTGTGTGTGCCCTCCGGGCGAAAAGAAAGTTTGAAGAAAGAAGTGAAAAATCGTGTGCGTGAAGGATGCTGATGCACATGCCAACCAAAAGTGATAAAATGGCCGAACTGAAGACGCTCATCCACCTGCGTGGCCAGGCGAAGGCCAAAGTGACCCGAATCCGGAAAACGATTGAAGACGTATCGGCAGCCGGCGTTGTCCAGTTTACCCTGGCCCAGCTGAAGGTATATTCTCGGAATTTGGAAGCCCATTTCCAAGAATACCTAAGCTTCCACCACCAAATCACCGCGTTGTTGCCAGCGGAAAAATTGGATGACAACGACGCCACCTACCTCCAATTCGAGAATCATCACACCGAAACCGCAATGATGGTGGAAACCCTCATCCAGTCCGCCACCCCGCAGCAACCTCCAACGAATATGCCCGCACCCGCGAACAGTGCCCAGTTACCACCACAGATAGTCGTCCAGCAGCAACCGCTGCCGGTTCCAATCCCTTCGTTTGACGGGAAACCGGAGAACTGGCCGAGATTCCAGCAGGTCTTTTCGGACATAATGTCACGGTCCAGAGACTCCAACGCCGTCAAGTTACACCACCTTGAGAGGGCACTGTCCGGTGGGTCCGCCGCCAAGATAATCGATCCGAAGACGCTCAGTGATGGCAATTTCGATCACGCCTGGGAGCTGCTGCTTGACGTTTACGAAGACGAAAGGAAAGCAGTGGACTCGCACATCCATGGCCTACTGAGTCTGAAACGGATGACCAAGGAGTGCTCCAAGCAGATGAGGGAGTTGCTGAATGAAGTTACCCGCCACGTCGAGGGGCTGCGACTGTTGAACCAGGATTTAGAAGGAGTTTCCGAAAGGTTCGTAGTCGTCGTGCTGTCGGATGCTTTCGATCCCGAAACGAGGAAGCAGTGGGAGACCACCATTCCCCACAAGCAGATCCCATCGTATGAAGACACCGTCTTGTTCCTGAAGGAGCGATGCTCATTGTTGGAGCGTTGCGAAGCCAGTCACCCGAAGCCGTCGTCAGTCAAGGAATCCAGTCAGAAGTCCAACCCGAAGCTATCGTCGAAGCCCCCGCCGGTGAAGTCGTTCGCTATGGCTACACCCGTAGCTAATAGTGAGGCGACCTGTGAGATTTGTAGTGCGAGCCATCCAAACTACAAATGTGAAAGGTTTGTTGCGCTGACGGTACCCCAACGTAGAACTAAGGTAAGAGAGCTTTTCCTTTGTTTCAACTGTTTGAGGAAGGGACACCTTTCCTCAAAATGCCCATCCAACAAATCATGCCAGGAGTGTCAAGGTAGGCATAACACCTTGTTACACGAGCCCAAAGTTCCCAAGCCCGAATCCAAGCCCATTGTTGATAATCCAATGCCCAATCCCGAACCCGCTAAGGTTGTTGTTAGTTCCCAAGTTCCGAATCCTGTTGAAAGTGTTGAATCTGTCTCCAATCCCGTCCAAAAGGTACCTCGTTCGGATGGCACGCTATTGCTTACGGCCATGGTTGATGTCCTTGACAGCCATGGAAATTCCTTCCCTTGCCGTGCATTCCTCGATTGTGGTTCCCAACCACATTTGGTTTCCCGTTCGTTTGTTGAACGATTGGGAATCGACCAGGTACCTACCCATGTAGAAGTTATTGGAGCTACCGGTAAGCGATCGGTGCTCGACAGAAAGGCAACACTTTCGTTCCGGTCCCGTTGTAAGGATTATCAAGCCCGAATCGAATGTTTGGTCACCGATGTGGTGACTGGTCCCCTCCCCGGTCGTAAGATGAATTGTCGGTCTTGGAACATTCCCTCAGGTCTTTCGCTTGCTGATCCCACTTTCCATACTCCAGGAGAAGTGCAGTTACTGATTGGAGTTAAACTGTTCTTCGATTTGATGCTTCCCGGCCATTTGGTGCTAGACCAAAACCTGCCTATACTCAAGGAGACTCGTCTAGGATGGGTCGTTGCTGGTGGTGCTGAGGACATGGATGAAAATCAGCACTGCTACACGGCCAGCTTGCGGCCGCTCACAGAATGCATCGAAAAGTTTTGGTCTGTTGAGTCGGTCGAGAATAGTAGTGTCAGTTCCAAGGAGGAGCAAGATTGTGAGCAACTTTTCAGCTCGTCCACCGTTCGAAACCCAGATGGTAGCTACACCGTCCATCTTCCATTGAAGGAATCCGTGAGTGAACTAGGCAGTAACCGGTATCTAGCTTTGAAACGTTTCCATATCCTGGAGCACCGCTTCAGCAAGAATCCCGAATTGAAAAAGGCTTATGTCGATTTCATTAATGAGTACAAGTCGTTGTCCCATTGTAAGCAAATTTCCGAGTCAGATGATAACCCAGGGAAACTGGTTCATTATCTACCGTACCATGCCGTCCTTAAGCCAAGCAGTTCCACTACTCGCTTGAGAGTTGTTTTCGACGCCTCGGCTCGAACAACTGGCCCATCTTTGAATGATGTTTTGATGATTGGCCCCACTGTCCAGGATGAACTTTTTTCTATTATCCTACGATTCCGTAAGCATCGATTCGCGATAACCGCTGATATCTCCAAAATGTACCGAAGGATTCGAGTGGTCGAAAATCATTCTGGGCTCCAGCGAATATTTTGGAGGGAAAATCCTGATGATCCGCTCCAAGTCCTGGAGTTGACAACCGTTACCTACGGGACGGCTAGTGCGCCTTTTCTGGCCACTCGATCATTGCTGCAGCTTGCACGTGACGAGTGCCAACTTTTCCCAGTTGCATCCAAGGTAGTAGAAGAGGATGTCTACATAGATGACGTAGTGTCAGGGGCTGATACCATTGAGCAGGCCGTTCAGCTTCGCTCGGATTTGACCGACATGTTGAATTCCGGAGGTTTCCCTGTGCATAAATGGTGTGCAAGCGACGCAGCCATCCTAGATACCGTTCCCGAGGAAGACCGCGAAAAGTATTTGGTGTTTGAAGATTCCGACGTGAACAAGGTTATTAAAACCCTCGGCCTGTTGTGGGATCCTGAGGAAGACGAATTTCGTTTCCATTGTAAGTTGCCGTTCCAACCGTTGTCTGTTCCAACGAAACGTATCGTCCTCTCCGAAATTGCTCGTTTGTTCGATCCTTTGGGGCTTGTGGCTCCAGTTTTAGTCCTCGCCAAGATAATTATGCAACAGTTGTGGAAAGACAAGGTAGGTTGGGATGACCCGTTGACAGGCGAGAATCTACAGTCTTGGCTTACGTTTAGAGACTCCGTCAAAATTCCACGCTTCGTCGGCTTGGTAAGCGTCGAGAGTGTTGAAGTACATGGATTCGCTGACGCTTCCCTTCGTGCGTACGGAGCAGTCATTTACTTACGAGTTGTATCTGGTTCCGATGTAAAGGTTTCATTGCTCTGTAGTAAATCCAGAATTGCTCCATTGTCACCTTTGACGATTCCCAGATTAGAGCTATGCGCTGCCCTATTGCTGTCCAGACTTGTTCCCAAATGCGTTGGGTCGTTGAAAATGGAAATTCAACGCATCTGCCTGTGGTCTGACAGCAACATTGTACTCGCCTGGTTGAAAAGGTTGCCCAACGATGTTTTTGTTCGCAATCGGGTGATGGAGATCAATTCAGCCACCAAATGTTTTACTTGGTCTTACGTTCGTTCTGAGGATAACCCAGCCGATGTCGTGTCCAGGGGGCAGTTGCCGCAAACTCTTGCCGGTAACAGTTTGTGGTGGAATGGACCGACATTTTTGAAGCTGCCCCAGTATGAAGTTCTGATTCCAGATTCACTTCCGGAATCCGAAGTGCCTGATGATACACCGATTGTGCCAACTGTCTCTGCGGCAGTTGTTTCTCCTGACGTACCTTTCTTAGAAGCCTTCGGATCATTCCGAAAATTGCAGAGGGTGATTGCGTACGTCTTACGGTTTGCAAACAATTGTAGAGTGAGGCACGCCGATCGTGTGTCATCCAAACATTTGACAGTTCCTGAATTGCGTAAATCCATGATGACTATTATTGGAGTCGTTCAACGTCTTGAATTGTCGGATGAAATCAACCTGATTTCGTCAGGGAAAAATAGTCGTCGTTTAGGTCCACTTGATCCCATATTGGTGGACGGTTTGTTAAGAGTAGGTGGTCGTTTGGAGAATTCTCACCTACCGTATGAAGCTCGCCACCAGGTTCTTCTTCCGAATAAGAGCCCAGTTTGTGAGCTTCTGATTCGGGACATGCATCTCGAAAACCTTCATCTTGGTCCTTCAGGGTTGATGTCTCTTATGCGTCAACGATTCTGGTTGATTAACGCTAAATCAACCATTCGGAAGGTTTTGCGGAGATGCGTGACTTGTTTCCGATCTCGTCCTCGCTGCCTACAGCCTATGATGGGTCGCCTTCCGGAGGCTCGTGTCGTTCCCTCCGCTCCGTTTTCTCGAACCGGCGTTGACTTCGCCGGACCGGTATTCGTGAAGGTTGGTCTCCGGAAGTTCGTTTGTGTGAAGGCCTACATCTGTATTTTTGTGTGTCTCGCTACCAAAGCCATTCATTTGGAGCTGGTTTCCGACCTGTCGTCCGCAGCGTTCGTGGCTGCTCTCCACCGTTTCGTGAGCCGCAGAGGCTTAGTTGAAGAGTTACATTCCGATCACGGCACAAATTTCGTAGGTGCAAAATCGGACCTCCATGAACTGTTCCTGATGTTCAGAGATGATCAATCCAAGGGAAGGATTGATGAGTTCTGTTCTGCCCGTGAAATTGTCTGGAAATTCATCCCGCCTCGCTCACCCAATTTTGGTGGGTTGTGGGAGGCCGGGGTGAAGAGTACAAAAACCCATTTACGAAAGGTCTTATCTAACGCCTGTCTCACCTTCGAAGAATTCTGTACTGTATTGACGCAAATTGAAGCAGTACTTAATTCGCGTCCACTCTTCGCCAACTCGTTGGATACCCATGAACCGTCTGCTTTAACCCCTGGCCATTTTCTTATTGGCCGAGAATTGGTCGCCATTCCAGAGCCGACGCTTGAAGATGCACCTGTCAACCGCTTGACCCGTTGGAAGTATTTGCAGTCTCTTCGACAGCAATTTTGGAAACGTTGGTCGAATGAGTATCTCAACACACTCCAAGCTCGCTCTAAGTGGCATAACGGTTCTCCAAACGTTACTCCTGGGCTCATTGTGATTATTAAAGAAGACAACCTTCCACCGCAGTCATGGAAATTGAGCAGAATTGTGAAGGTTTACCCTGGCAAAGATTTAGTAGTAAGGGTAGTTGACGTTGAAACATCTACTGGGGTATACCGTCGTTCAGTATCCAGACTCGCACCACTTCCAATCGAAGACAACGATCAAGCTCTCGCATCTACAGATCTACAGTGAAACCCGGCGGGAGAATGTTCGGTTCCGAACGTTTATTTTTTTTTTTATTGTTTGTTTTTGGCCATTTTTTTTTGTTATGTTTGATCCACTATGTATGTAAATGCCCAAATAGCCATTTTTCCCTTCATTCCCTTTCCCATTTGACCCATGTTCCCCCTTCATTGTAATTTGCCTTGTAAAATAGTTTGTTACCAATACCTTTCCCCAATTAGCATTAAGAAAAGTAACGAAAGTTCTAGAAGCTTCTCCCGATTTCCAGACCATCCATTTTTTGTTGTTTTTGTTAGACCTTTGCATTCCAACCGAAAGGGGAGGAGCCTATTTTGTAACAGTCACACTCTCACAACATTGTATTTGGTAGTATATAAGTAACACACATCGCACGAAGCGAATCAGTTTTATTTTGAACGTCATCGAATAAACATCGTCTACAAAGCGAAGCCACCCGGAGTTTTCCTTTCCCACCGACAAGCCATCAGTCCTGCCTCCACTGTCGAAGCGAAGCGACCGCTCGCTGCTGCTGCCTACGAGATACAGTCCACCGCTCAGCCGAGCAAATCCCGGAGCATTAGCGCTGTCCCTTCAGACCGCTCCACAACTCGACCCCACCAGTGGTAATCGATTGTGGATACCGGCTTGACTGCACACGGACAGACTAGTACTCCAGAAGGTGCCTACCGAACAGTCGTTGCTGGAGCACTAACAAGGAATTTTCAGTGCCCCATCGGTCCGCTCCACGATCAGAGCTTTCCGGTAACCTGTAGTGGATACCGGACCGACTTGCACACGGGTTCAACTGAACTTTCCTGGCCTGTTGGTGTTGGCCAGTGACAAATTTCGGCTGCCCTTCTTTGGTTCCGTTCCCCGTCCGGATCTGCCCACATTGTGCACCGCACATATATATATATATATTTTTTTTTTCAGGAGCAAATGTAAGAGCTAAGTTCTCTTTTACCGAAAAGTACAAAATTATGAAATATCGTCACATAACACAATACAGAAACGTGGGGATTATTTTTGCGAAATTAATTTTCAAATGTTTAAGTTAAAAAACTTTTTGATAAACTGCGGGTATGTTAAACAAGATTTTTTTAACATTTATACGGGAAGGGAAATTAATTTTATTTCCAATAATTGTAAATGTTGGAAAGTTATTATTTTTTTCCATTTATGCTGGGAGATGAAAATTTCAATTAGCATGGTTTTGTCAATTAAGGGAATTTGTTGGAAAATTTTTCATAATAATTCATTAAAACGTGTGTTCAATAAAAATATATCAATTGTAAAGTGCTCATAATTAATAAGAAAAATAGTCGTTTGAAGCTTCTAGATGAATAAGAATCAAGAGAAAACATAGGTCATTAGGAAAGGTATTTAATAAGACAATAATTCAAAGGCAACAAGCTTAAACTTCAACCATACAAACATGGATGTATGGAAAATGAAAGAAAAAGTTCCAGAAATCATCAATCAGAGGTCAACGAGCAACATCGGAACCGTATTAACAGGGATGTACGGTAATGGAAAGAAAAGTTCTAGCATCAACAACGAGTTCATGATTGGCGAGTCGATTAGGTTGGTCAGAAGGGTAAACTGAGCATCAAGCATCAAACATCAGGGTCAACGGAACATATCTTCTACAGTCAAAGCAAATTGTTGCAGAAAGTGTAAATATGCGGATTTCAACCTTTTAGGAAGGAAAATGATAACATATACTTTACAACCTACCCGGTTTATATTTCACAAACACATATACCATTTCCTATAATACCAATTCTTGGACGAGAAAGCATCAAAATTCTTGTAGCCGGCATTTATTAATGGATAATTCAACAGCAGCATAACTCTACAAGTTGCATTTGTCACTAGCAACGAACAATTTCCACCAAAGAAATAGTCAAAATGTTCTTGGCTGAGCAAATAACAACAACACAACCAATTAGAGGAAGGATGACATTAAATGCATTAACGACAAATACAACAAATATTTCAGCAGGAAAAAGCCACATTTTCAAGCTGTCGTCATATACGCAAATTTCAACAGCATCCTAAGGCAGCAAGAACCAATTATCGATATATTGAAAAAAAAAAACACAACCAACAAAATACGTTTTTCACCACAATGATTTTAAGACTATTAATTGGAATAAAAAGGACATTATGCGTGAATATCCTGTTTTCAATCGAATAGACAAGTGGACACAAGATTTTTCTCACGGAACCAGAAATAAGCAAAAGTTTCAAGAATCACGTAGAATTGAAGTCACAAACAAGGAAAAATTACCGTTACAAAGGAAATCAACCATTAGGAGAAATCAAAGAAGCAATATGGGAATCGCACAACAGTTAATCACCGATAAACACAACGAAGCAACGAGAAGGAGATGCTTGGTTTTTGCCCTAATGACTCACTTAAAGACTCAGCCATGATCAACAACTTCGAAACATCGGGATTCATCAAAATCAAAGTATTTTTATATCACAATATCACGGCGAAAACGGTAGCGGAATACGGAGTCAACAGTTGCCATTTGAATCACAGGTATGAATCTAGTTAAATAAAAAAAAATATATTAGAAAAGAAGAAGAATAATAATCTAGTTTTAAAACTTGTAAGGATTAACATTAGCTAGAAAATGGTCAGCCAAGGATATTATCGAATCAATAGAAACAAAACAAGAGCACTATAAATATAATATTTATAAGCAGAAGCAAAGCAGTATGTAAATCAACTCTTATTCGAAAAACAAAAAAAAACCTCATAGGGCCAGAAACATGACCAACATTTTAAAAAATTAAGAAATTTTAAGAAATTTCTTAATTTTTTGCGGGAAAAGTAAGGGAATGCAACAAACCGCTGAATTGAGATTCAGCAATTTATTGCCAAAATGATATTTTTTGTCATTTTTCGGGAATGGGGCATACGTCACCCTTTTCCCCAATCATTTGCAACAATTTTGCATTTTTCGCTCATGCCAAAATAAGATAAAGGGAAACCAACATTTTGGGATCTCGGCTTATATTTTATGACATAAACATCGGGCATGGTTTTCAACATATGTTGAAGCCTTCTGTGCCTGTATTCTGGGTGACGAAATTCAAGTACATACAGGGTCGTCTTGATGAAATAAACAATTGCCTAGAAATCCGATCGTAAAATGAGTTGAGAAGAATGATCTGATTGTTTTTGCAACAAGAAAAAACTTGGAAATGCATAACCTTCCCCGAAAAGAAAGGTTATCACAGACGACGATCATAATTGGATCGTAAAATTTTGTTTTGAATCGATCGGACGACCGTCCACACATCCATGCTTAGAAGGCGTGAAAATTCTAACGCATGAGTGATCGTAAAACTGAGACGGGTGACGAAGAAAAGTAAACACTATAAATTTATGATCGCCCGGTGCGTTCATGAAAAATCAAGTTCGGGGATGATGATGATTGGTGTGGCCCTTGATGACTCAGCCACTAAGGCAAGAAATTTTGAGATTGAATTCGCGAGTACTTTCGCTCCCCTCAGAATTTTGATATGATCTCACAGATGTGAGAATGTGGATGGGGGATGTTATGATGCATCGGAGATTTAGCCTTTCTGTTTTGTTTTGGGGAGAGTTTTTGGGAGGCCCGAATCTCAGAGGTGAGAATAAATTGGCCATTCGTTCTGGAGGCTCAATTAATCTCGCGGAGGTGAGATGGCGAAATGGGAGGCATAGGGAAAATTGATCATCCGTGTAGGGAAGAGTTTAGAATTGCTCTCACGGATGTGGGAGATGCAAAGATAAGAAAAGAGCGCAATTAATAATCAATTATGCATGGGGCATCGGGAAATTAATTTCTCTTTGGTCTCGGAGAGAGTCCTGGAGAATTTTTGATCGGATCATAATTATGATCAGGAGAATAAGAGTTGATGGTTAGGGAGAGGACCCTTATATAAGGGCCAGCAGATCCAATGATCAGGGTCAGTCAGTTTGTGTTTAGAATTTTTCCATTGTTAATCTTGGAGCTTGAGCTCGACGCCATTTTTGGCTTATCGACTACTCTTGTTATCCATGTTAACTTGGAAAAATAAGTTGAGACCAGTTTGCTTAGGCTTTTCCCATTTAAACTTGTGAAGAAGTAGTTCAGTTCAGGCAGTTAGTTAGTGATTCAGTTTAGTGGTTTAGATAGTCAGTTAGTGTGTTTCATTTGTAGATGTTCATTTCTAATTCAGTGCACTGTGGAAAATTAAAATATTTATATTCGGAAAATAAAGTAGTGTAGTTTTAAGAAGTGTTGAAGAATTTTTATAAATGATGACATATCTTTAAGACTGCGAGTTCGAATTACTAAGTATCGGTTGCAATTTTGAAAAGTGAGTGGGGAGGTCGGTTACAGAAACGAGTTCGATTCACAAGAAGCTAAGTTCGGTTACAGTTTACGGCTCGATTCGGTTACACTAGTAACCTATGTAAACATCTATTTTGGATTTAAACATGTGACGTCGTTCTTATCGTTCTTCACGTAGATCAAATTGGTGTGGAGTACTAGATCGCCTATAAACGATTTTAACTACGTCATCAAAAACCTGTCAGATTTCGGGAATATATCACCTTCTGTACACCGTGATATTTGCATATGATATAATTGTGATAGATTTAAACAAAATCACTAGCGACAAATCAATTCTATTATATGTCAACGAGCTCAATGTGACGTCATACTACCCCGCTCGTGTGCGTCTGGCAAACATGGATTTGGATGAGGAAACTGGCAATACGTAGAACCAGTAAAGCTTCTATCACCGCCCTCATCAAGTGTTGTGATGGCCTCATTGGCAGAGGCGTCAGATTGCTACCGAAGGTAGATGTCTTGGTTCAAATCCCGTTCGGATCTGAAAGTTTTATAACGTACTGGAAACAATTTTTTATGTTACCTAGTTTTTCTAAAAATAGAATAACACACTTAAAAATATTTACCCCAAAATGAGTATAAAAATTTAGTTTTAGAAATTATAACACATTTTGTTATAATTTTGTTTAATTCTATCATATTTCATGGAACAAGTTTTGTAATATTTGTGTTATGATCGTAACACAAGTTATCACATTTTTGTTCTTTTCAGTGGGAACTTTGTTAGATTTTTTGTTATTTTAACTACTAACGGTACATGTTTTATAACAACCCTTGTTATAAAAATTTGTTGTAACAAAATAACACAGCTTGTTATAATTTTGTAATGTCCATCTAGTCGGGATGTTGAGTTCAAAATCAAGAAAGCTTGTATGGCCTTCGGGCAATGCCGGCGAACCTTTGGTACAACTTGGGGTCTTAAACCCAAGTATATCAAATGTATTTACACAACTGTTGTTCGTCCAATATTGGCTTATGGATGTCTTGTGTGGTGGCAAAAGGGCGAAATCATAACGGTCCAATCAAAATTAGGCCATCTCCAAAGGATGTGCTTAATGGCGATGTCTGGAGCGTTCTCTTCAACTCCTACGGCAGCGCTCGAAGTTCCCGTTGACGTTGCCCCACTACACATTCATCTCAAACAAAAAGCACTTTCTTGCACTTACCGTCTATGGGTACTCGGTTTACTAGAGGATACTCCTGTGAACCGTAGTTCAACACACACCTCGTCGTTTCCACTTTAGGGGAATTGGGACAAAGTTTCCCTTGCTCCAAGTGATCTTACAATTGCTTGTAATTTTCCATATAGGGCATTTTTCACAAAATTCCCTTCCCGGGAAGAGTGGACATCTGGTTAAAAGTATTTCAGACGGCATCGTATGTTACACTGATCCCTTCTCGAAGGTCGAGCAGGTGCTGGTGTTTATTCTCGTGAGCAAAGGCTGCATCAGTCTTATTCACTTGGTAGACACTGCACCGTTTTCTTCAGCCCGAAATCTTTGCTCTTATGTGCGGAGTGTCATCAGCACTTCAGCAGCACGTAATGGACAAAGTAATATACTTCTGTTCAGATGGCCAGGCTGCTAATAAAGCACTTGCTTCGGCCAACTCCAGGTCGAAGATAGGGGCTGTCCATAAACCACGTGGTCATTTTATTGGGACTTCTCAACCCCCCCCCCCCCCCGCGTGATCATTAGTCCATACAAATTTTTTTATTCGTCCATACAAAATGCTCCCCCCCCCTCATGACCACGTGGGTTCTGTCACATTCGCCCGAAAACCATTCGCCCGAATTCCAAATGCCCGATTGACAAACGCCCGAATGTAACAAACGCCCGAAAGTCATTCGCCCGAAAAGACCATTCGCCCGAAAAGATCATTCGCCCGAAATACCATTCGCCCGAAAAGACCATTCGCCCGAAAGACCATTCGCCCGAAAACCATAATAATCTAGAACACTTTTCTGAAATCAGTTTAGGCGTCGTCCACGCGTATGGCTGAACGCCATTATCAACTAAAAGTTACTGCAACCATTTTCATCAGAGGTTTTTGATTTCTTTGAACACAGTCTGATTTAAGACTTATACTGTTATAAACGTTTTCGGCAATATAGCTGTGGAAACATTGATTGGAATTGTTCCTTCTTTTGTTAATAGGCTTTTCTTTCTAGTTTCATCTTCAAGGAAATTAAATTCAATTTTATGTGATTTGTTACCAGAAATTTGCCCTTCTTTCAATCATGGGCTGTTCTTTTAAGTTATTCTGTTATGGGGAACCTTGACGTTTTACGGTTTTACAACTTCTGGATTCCACACATGATTTCAAAAAAGCAGCTTGCTCAAATAAGAATGCTGAATTCTCGCGAATTTGGTGTTTTTTCTGTATATGTTAGTATACAGTAGACGTATTTATTCCGAGTAGATCAGATGTGAACACTATTAACTTAAAAGTGTTGACTGCTCTGTGCTGAAGTATTGTCTTTATCCTTTCGATCAGCAATGCTGTAACAATTAATGACATATTATGTAATATTTTCACAAACAATTAGGCCTTCTTCAAAACATAGGCCGTTCTTTTAAACTAATCTGATATGATTATTATTTGCACTAGTCCTGCTGTTCTTGCGATTGGTCGGATACTAAGTACACAATGGGCATGTCCTTAAACTTTCATCATGGCAAACCAGAAAAAAAACTTGTCCTAAGAAATTGCATGGAATTGGCGGATGACTTTCGGGTAAATGGTCTTTCGGGCGAATGGTCTTTTCGGGTGAATGGTTATTCGGGCGAATGGTCCTTTCGGGCGAATGGTCTATTCGGGCGTTTGGTCTATTCGGGCGATTGGAATTCGGGCGTTTGTCATTCGGGCGTTTGTCATTCGGGCTAATGGTTTTCGGGCGAATGTGACAGAATCGACCACGTGGTTTATGGACAGCCCCAGTTATCGCTTGTCGAGCTCAAATCGAAGAGCTGAATTCAGCAAACGCTGTTCACCTTGTATGGGTACTTGGCCATTCTTCCATCGCTGGAAATGAATTGGCTGATGAGTTAGCTTGCACTGGAGCATCTCATGACTTCATTAGCCCTGAGCCAGCTATTCCGGTATCCAAGTGTTGGGTAAAGCTCCAGATTCACACCTGGGCTGCCACTCAACACAAACAATACTGTATTGTACTGTGCCATCTCTAGGTGGCAAAGTATCTATCAAATCTGTCAAATCAGAATTGCAGCATGCTGGTCAAAGCATTGACTGGCCACTGCCGACTCAGTTATCACATGACGAATATTCAGCAAGCTGATTCATTTGCCTGTGATAGCTGTGAATCCGATTATGGAACTTCGTATCTTTTAATATGCAACTGTCCAGTTTTTGTGCAATTGCGTTTCCGAGTACTCGGAAAACACTAACTAAGTGAATTTGAATTCAGAAACCTGAATCTTCAGGACGTTCTGTTGTGGTACGCTTATGCGTTATTACAGTGTCCTTTTCAGGACGCTATGTGAACCCATTGTGGTACGCTTTTACGTGTATGACGATCCTATTCCCTTACATGTCCTTTCCCCTGTCCTATCCTTTTCCCTTCCCTTCTCCGTCAGGTAAATGAGGAATAGACTCGTGTTCATGGCGATGGCACAAATTTCCCAAATGGAGGAGAACGTGCCTTTGGAGCCGACCTACTAATACCTGATACGAAGCCCTCATAGGTAGTAGACACCAACTCCTGGACGGGGTATTTACCCGTCGTCCATAACGCCGCCATTTTACCAGACTCATCCGCGACCCAATTGCCGTTGCCAGCAGGTACACGGTAAGGGTCTGCTATGATGGCGATATCCGACTTCCATTCAGAAACTGCCTGACAAAGCAGTTACTGAGCCACATCACAGTGGTTCAGGTTCAGCTGCGTTACCTGCACTGTGATTTGTTCCCTTCGGCTTTCTTTAAGGCCGGGCACCTTGGACCACCCGTTGGGTGGCTGTTGTTCGTGGATTTCACAGTACTCGTGCAGCCTTGTGCCTTATGGCCTTCGCCGGCGCATCACCTACACAACTTGCTCCTGTCAGGGCCTTTACAGTCCCACGACTTGTGCCCTGGTTCAAAGCACCGGAAGCAAGCACTCGGTGGCTTATGCAGGGTCAGATGGCAAACTGACCAGCACACCTTTATGTTCCCTATCTTAACGGGCTTTTTGACGTCCGCCACAGGTAGTTGAACCAAGGCTACCTGCGTCCCTGCTGGGCCCTTCCGTAGTCGAATGGCTGCAGCGGTCTACCTCGCACTGTTGCCGCAGTGCCATGACGAGATCCTCGGCGTCTGTTGACTCGTTCATGTTCCTCACCTTCAGAGTCGCCTCCACCGTCAGAGCCCTCACCTCCACACCTTCGCCCAGGACTTCTTCCGCCAACAGTTTGTAGGCGGCGCCCTTTCGCTTCTTGTCACGCTTTAGCTCGATGATCATCTCGCCCGTACGAGTACGTCTGATACTGCGCACGTCGGCTCCGAGATCGTCGAGCTTGGCGTCGCTTCGCATCGCCTTCAAGACGTCCGAGTACTTAAACTTTTCCGTCTTGATGACAAGCGCGTCGCCTTTGTCGCGCTTGGCACCTGCTCTATTACGCCGTCGCGGTTTGGCGTCCCTAGCAACTTCTGCTTGCGGGTTTTTCTTCTTCTTCCGCTTTCGCTCAACCTTCGTCCAAGGAGGGTCCTCCCGTTGGTTCGCCCTATAGATAGTAGAGTAAACATAGATCCGCTAAGGTGAATCCGTTGTATCCAAACGAACTGTCAAAATCTGTATCCAAACGAGCATGACGTCACGATTAGGACAACATCAATGGAACGCATGACGTCATATTCAATCGTCGCACTTTTGAAAATTACTACTTGCACGCTTGAAACATTTTAGTCAGCGGTGTCCGCGGATCTATGTTTACTCTACTATCTATAGTTCGCCCTAACCTGTGGTACCTGAGGGCCTATCATCAGTCGCAGCCCCCCGTTCCCTTCCAACCGGGACGGGCCAGCCTTTTCAGGTCCACCCTTCCCAGCTTTCCGGGACACCTGGCTGGGGTGCGACTTGCCGGCATTACTGCCGACCTTCGGGGTTACTACCTGCCTAGCCTTGCGGGCGCCGCCAGACAGCTCCTCTTCTGACGGCTGGCTCACTCGTTTCTGCGATTGCTTGTCACGACAAGCAGTCGCACCCGCCGCACTTTTGGGACAGCCGGCGAAAGTGAAGGACTCAGTCTGGGTAGACTTCGTATCCCTTGCTTTAGCCGGTTCCGAAGCTGCCACAGCTTTCACGAGATTTTCGTGATTCTACTTGGCATCATCAATCGGCTTACGAAGTCGCAACAGGGCCGTTTTCAGGTCCTTGCTAATCTTAGACTTCGTGGACGCAAAGTCGATGATTTTGCCGAGCTGCTGTACAGCAATATCCATCGCGGACATCCCCTCATGTATTTGGTTAACGGCCGTCGCTCCGGCTGGCTTGTCGGTGGAATCGGAGCACCCACGCTGAAGCTGCGTACGCTGCTTCCCGCTCCAATCTCCTCACTTCTCCTAATCGGAGACCTCATCAACCCACTCCTTGCGAAGGGGTTGACTTCACCACTACCGCTACCTCCTATATTCTGATAATTTTTATTGCTCTTCATGCTTGAACCCACGAGTAGCACGGCAAAAAAGGTCCGCCACGCCTGAGCCCTGCATTAACGCGGTAAGGGACAACGTACTGTGGGGGTGCCCAGGTACCCCACAGGCTCCGTTAACGATCGAGTATATTTTTCACACCCTCGATCACTCATTCCTCGGCACGGGTCGCTTGACACTTTGAGCTGGGATTAGTAGTCCTATTCTTAGCCGGCGACTACGCGGCTGACTCGTAAGCAGGGGGGTTCGTAAACGCGCTACAGCCCCAACCAACCCCCCCCCCCCCACTTCCCTGAAGGGGATCCTGAAGGGGATCTGACTGACCAGAAGGGCGAAGCGTGTGCCAGCCACCATCCATAGACGATCCATCGATTCAACTGTACGGCTCTCGCCCGACGCCGGGATTACACCAATGAAACGGTCAAACAACAAAACTAAAGCCCATGAAGCAACTCCAGACCGGAGCTCTGTAGGATCTGCCATCACCGCGCTTGCCCTCTGGACACCACCGCACGTACACCATGATCCGGATGACCAGAAGCGAAGCCTCATGTCAAAGTGGAGCAGAATGAAACATTAAGGTAAAGTTCTATAGTGTTTAGGTTGCTCACCGTTCGAAAGCTCCCCCTTCCTAAACGCCCTGGGACCCGGAAGCGGCCGCGGCTCAGACCAGCTGCTTGGGGCCTAGTTGCGTTCCCTTCTGGAACGTTTAGCATTCTCCCGGGGTCAAAAGTTAGTTTCACTGGCGCCCAACGAAAAAAAAATCCATCCGTGATTCCTAGGAGCGAAAAATATCTTCGGATACTTTTTCTTACAAGCGTTGGGGGAGTTTTCAAGCAATTAAATTCCTAGCAAATCCTCTCTGTTCACATTAGGTGCGAAAAATACAGTTCTTTGATATAGCACGCTGGTAAAGTGTCTAACAAAGTTCATGATGGCGGCGGATCTTAACGCGAACATTTATAGTGTGTCACTTTCTACGGTTTTATTTATGCATCTCTAGTAACAGCTCTACAAAATGTCAATCCGTCCCAAATGTCATTTAATGTGTTAAGTTGCCTTAGTGAAATACCTTCAGTAACTTCGAAGCTGATAAGACTGATTCGTACGACGCTTAACGGATAGAAATCAAGTGTACGGGTTGCGGATGAAATTTCGTCATCGTTCGTAACCTTTGATGGACCGAAGCAGGGCGATGCTCTTTCGAACTTACTGTTCAACATAGCACTGGAAGGAGCGATAAGGAGAGCTGGTGTTCACAGGAGCCGAACCATTGTCACGAAGTCGCATATGCTCCTGGGCTTCGCGGACGATGTCGACATCATCGGAATCGACCACCTGGAAGAGGCGTTCGAACCTTTCAAGAGGGAGACTGCGAGGATTGGACTTACGATTAACACCACAAAGACTAAGTACATGATTGCTGGTGTTCAACGTTGGTCCGGCCGTGGTAGTAGTGACGAAGTGGTGCTAGGTGGGGAAAAGTTTGAAGTTGTGGACGAATTTGTTTATCTTGGTACTCTAGTGACGTGCGATAAAGATGTTACCCGCGAGGTGAAAAGACGGATTGCGGCTGCAAATCGGGCCTTTTTCGGCCTGCGAAACCAGCTGAGGTCCCGCAGGCTGCAAACGAAGACAAAACTCGCGTTGTACAAGTCTCTGATTCTCCCGGTCGCTTTATACGGTCATGAAACGTGGACGTTGAAAGAAGTTGATCGGAGAGCCTTTGGAGTCTTCGAACGTAAACTGCTGCGAACAATACTCGGCGGTAAACTGAAGGACGGCATCTGGCGGCGTCGCATGAACTACGAATTGTACCAGGTATATAAAGAGATGGATATAGTGAAGTGAATACAACACGGCAAGCTGCGGTGAGCTGGACACGTAGCTCACATGCCGGCAGTACGACAAGCTAAAGTTATATTCAGCAGAGAACCAGGAAGGGGTCGTCGGCTTCGTGGAAGGCCGCGCACACGTTGGCTTTTTGCAGTTGAGGAGGACCTAAGGTCTCTAAACGTTCAGGGTGACTGGAAGCGATTGGCCCAGGACCGAGGCCAGTGGAGGCGGATACTTCATTCGACGTAGACTCACCGCTACGAGTCGTAGCCCATCAAGTATCAAGTAAGTAACTTCCACTGAACATTTTTGAGTTCTAGAATCAGGCGGAATAAAAAAAATCCGCGTTACATTTTTCGAATGAATTAACTACATCGGCTGTTTTCCTACTCTCCGCATCGACCAATGTGGCGCTAGCTTCTATGCGCGAAAAACAGCTAAAAGTAAATAGCAAAAATATTGTATGGCGAATACCATCTAAAGGCAAATTCTTCAAAGTGGAATACATTATACGGAAATATATTAGGTAGTGGTTGTGCACAATGGTGACCACTATTAAGGCTCCCAAATATTGTTTCGGGAAAAGCTTTGTATTTCAAGTAATTCAAGTTTAGATGCATTTCGCGATACAAAATAAAATTGATTTACTCCTGCTGATCAACTGTGGCTGCGCGCAAAGCGGGTAGTCCATTGATGTTAATTTCATCAGATCCACACACGGGAGTAGATTACTTCATATACTACGCATACACCGGATGACGATTCGCGTAGTTTCGGTTAAGGTTCTACGAACTTTGGTTGGTTTGGGCCTTTCCGAATGCCCGGCTCACAAGAGTCAAGCACCAAGGAAACTTAGGCGGTCACCTCTTTCCATGGAAAGAATTGTCATTCAATCACACTACTGCGTCAATATATCTTTGTTATTAAAATTATTATTAGTCCAAGCCCGCTAATGACTAATAACATCAGCCACTCTTTGGTAGAAATCAACTGGCTTCCGTTCCACTACTATTCTTTTACTGGAATAGGTAAATGGTAGTTCCAAAGTGCAGCTAGTATAATTTCTAAAAAAATTTCCATTCACTAAACTTAAACACAAAATACTACGTGGTCAGGTGTCATCTTCGAAGTTAATTAATATTAGCTTCTGGAAAGTGGGCGGACTACGAGTCGATAAATTAGCTAGTTTCGTCAACAAATTATACGATCAAAACCACATAAGGCTTTCCAACATCCGTGAACCAAAGTGCAAGTGAAAAACCAAAATCAGGGTTCAACCGAACTTCAGGACTGCACATAAACAATACAAGAACAATTTGATGTCTTGGTCTCGTTTGCAGGGTCATTGCCCTAAGAAGTTTTCGAACACCAGTAGATTCGGCCGATCATTTGCTAGAGACTACGCCACCCGGAATGCAGTTCGTGAGTGAATTTACAGTTGCATGATAGTTCGTTAATAAAGGGCGGACTCAGGTTTCTCGTCATGGTGCTGGAATTACCGGAGTTCACCACCATTTCCGCGTTTTCCGTGTTTCCTTGGGGGCGGTTTCTTCTCTATGAGATAAAAAAAGTGGCAAGTTTTTTTGTTTGTTCATATCGGATCGTCGAGAATGGGTGCGTCTTTGATTTCTGTTGAATCTCAACCGTGTATACGACCGCGTGTTATGTCCCGCGAGTGCATAATATCCGCTTTTAAGGATTTATATGTAAAGATCGCGAGTGTTTATGGTTTAGCATAGGGAAAAAGTTGACTTAGGTGTGATCTGTGTTGGGTGCGCTCTGACAATGAATTAACTGCATCGGCTGTTTTCCTACTCTCCGCATCGACCAATGTGGCGCTAGCTGCTTTGCGCGAAAAATCGCTAAAAGTAAATCGCAAAAATATTGTATGGCGAATAGCATCTAAAGTCAAATTTATCGAAGTGGAATACATTATTCGAAAAAATATTTGGTAGTGGTTGTGCACAATGGTGACTACTATTAAGCCTACCAAATATTTTTTTCAGTAAAAGCTTTTTTTTTTTGTTTATATTTATGTGTATTTTAACTTATAGCTAATTCTACACTTCTCAGTAAAAGCTTTCTATTTCAAGTAATTCAAGTTTAGATGCTTTTCACCATACAAAATAAAATGGGTTTAATCCTACTGATCAACTGTGGGTGTGTGCCAAGCGGGTAGTCCATTCGCGGGCTCTGTGAAGCATGAATGGGCAGGGCATAACCCAAAAAAGTTCTGAAAATTGTGTTCATTTAATGGAAATTTATGCAAAATGGTCTACCGATGACTAATTGAAGTGATTTAAAAGCAATAAGTTAAAGTTAAGTTAAATAAGCCCCATCAGCGTGGTCGTCCCAGTGTTGGTTGGGACGTTAAACAGAACTGGCACGATGGCCCTCCGGCAAGACAGGAGTGTTGGCGTAGGCCCAATAAGCCACCCGTAAAAATCCCCATTGCGGATAACATAGGAGAAAATACGACTCGATATAATCGGCAAAGACCCACGTGACGAAATAAGGACTACGATTGGAAACTTGGAACATGGAATTGCAAGTCACTAGGTTTCGCAGGATGTGACAGGATAATCTACGACGAACTACATCCCCGCAACTTCGACGTCGTGGCGTTGCAGGAACTTTTTTGGACTGGACAGAAAATGTGGAAAAGCGGGCATCGAGCGGCTACCTTCTCCCAAAGCTGTGGCACCACCAATGAACTGGGAACCGGATTTATAGTGTTGGGCAAGATGCGACAACGTGTGATCGGGTGGCAGCCGATCAACGCAAGGATGTGCATGTTGAGAGTTAAGGGCCGTTTCTTCAACTACAGCATCATCAACGTCCACTGCCCACACGAAGGGAGACCCGATGACGAGAAAGAAGCGTTCTACGCGCAGTTAGAGCAAACATACGATAGTTGCTCGCCGCGTGACGTGAAAATCGTTGTCGGCGACATGAACGCGCAGGTAGGAAGGGAGGAAATGTACTGACCGGTAATCGGGCGAAACAACCTTCTTCCCCCGCAAAGATATCCACAAAGCCTGGAGATCACCCGACCATCAAACAGAAAACCAAATCGACCACGTTCTAATCGACGGTAAATTCTTCTCAGATATAACCAACGTCCGCACATACCGCAGTGCGAATATAGATTCAGATCACTACTTAGTCGCTGTATGCATGCGTTCAAAACATTCGACAGTTATCACCACGCGTCGAAGTCGAACGCCGCGGCTCAACATCGAGCAACTTCGTAACGTAGAAGTGGCTCAAGACTACGCGCAGCAGTTTTTTTTTTCTGATCGGGTGAGCCACTGCGACCAGTATTTAGATCTTTTGTGGCATTACCCGTATCCTTAGTATTTAGTGCATGTCGTACTACTCCATTGTCATTGAGAGGCAATGAAGCATTGATTTCTGTACAGTTCCTGTTTTGTTATCCCAGAGGTGCAAGAAATAGAATGAGATAAAAAGGTCCCGTTTTAATAGAGATTTAAATCCCAGCGAAAGAGCGCCCCTTATCAAACACAATCTATTTGAAATCTGAGAAAAACAAAACGGTGGAACTGATGTTTATCCATGCATCGGAACTCTAGCCCCTTCAATGTCTTGCTTCTAGTTTAGTCCCAGGACAACAAAGAAAAACCCGGGACATTAGGCTAGTTGCAAAACTCTGTCAAATTAGAGAATGTGTTCTGCAATAAGAACGCACGTGAGTCCTTCAATTACCAGAACTTAACAGTCCTTGATAGGTTAGTACGCAATTAGATACGTAAAGCATGTTTGTTTTCCTAACATCAAGTGTAGTCTCGGGTGAGCAAAGTCCGATTCTTTAACTATCAGCAAGGCAGAAGAAATGCAATTTTAGAAACTGTCACCAGTAACAAGGACTTTGTACCATGAACCCTTATTACCAAAACACATTACCCCAACTTGACAAACCGGATGTCACTAGGGTTCGGTTTGGTAGATCTTGAACCGTAACGCAACACATAAAGGCGATCTACCTACGTTACGGGCTCCATTAAAGATCGAACATATTTTTAACCCCCTCAACCATTCATCCATAAGCACGGGTCGCCTGACACCTTGGATTGGGGTTCCCTGTTTAGTGGACTTTTACCCCTGGAACAGGTGGTCCGTAGTATTATTCTTAGCCAATTGAGACAACCGCTACCGACACTACACAGCTATCTAGGCTGATCGGGAAAAGAAGTTAATATTGATGATCAACTTCATACGGACCCGAACAGCCCTTCACAGCAGCAGTTAGCAGTGGCCCTACCAACGGAAGAGCAGCTTGGCGCAGCTACACTTGAAGATGGCTGGAGGGACATCCGATCCGCCATAGGTAGTACCTCGGCTACCGCACTAGGCTTCGCGACTCCGAATCACAGAAACGACTGGTACGACGGCGAATGTGAACAGTTGAAAAACGAGAAGAATGCAGCACGAGCGAGGATGCTGCAACACCGTACGAGAGCGAATGAGGCACGTTACAAACAGGCGCGGAACAGGCAGTCTTCCGGATGAAGAAGCGCCAGCAGGAAGAACGAGATCGCGAAGCGATGGAAGAGCTGTACCGCGCTAAGGACACACGAAAGTTCTACGAGAAGCCGAACCGCTCGCGCAGAGGCTTTGTGCCACAAGCCGACATGGGCCGAGATAATCACGGGAATATTCTCACGAGCGAGCGTGAGGTGGTCGAGAGGTGGCGGCAGCATTACGATGAGCACCTCAATGGCGACGTTGCAAGTACCGAAGGTGGTGTGGTAACAGATCTAGGAGTATATGCACAGGACGAAAGACTTCCGGCCTCTGACCTTCAAGAGATTGAGGAGGAGGTTGGCCGGTTGAAAAACAACAAAGCCGCTGGAGCAGATCAACTACCAAGCGAGCTTCTAAAATACGGTAGAGAAGCACTGGTGAGAGCACTACACTGGGTCATTACCAAGATTTGGGAGGAGGAAGTATTACCGGAGGAATGGATGGAAGGTATCGTGTGTCCCATCTACAAAGAGGGCGACAAGTTGGATTGCGGGTACTACCGCGCGATCACACTACTGAGCGCTGCCTACAAGATACTCTCTCAAATTTTATGCCGCCGTCTATCACCGATTGCAAGACAGTTCGTGGGGCAATATCAGGCTGGATTTATGGGTGAACGCGCTATAACGGACCAGATGTTCGCCATCCGCCAGGTGTTGCAGAAATGCCGCGAATACAGCGTGCCCACACATCACTAGTTCATCGATTTCAAATCGGCGTATGATACAATCGATCGAGAACAGCTATGGCAGATTATGCACGAATACGGATTCCCGGATAACCTGATACGGTTGATCAAGGCGACGATGGATCGAGTGATGTGCGTAGTTCGAGTATCAGGGACACTCTCGAGTCCCTTCGAATCTCGCAGAGGGTTACGGCAAAGTGATGGTCTTTCGTGCTTGCTGTTCAACATTGCTTTGGAGGGTGTAATAAGAAGAGCGGGGATAAACACGAGTGGGACGATTTTCACGAAGTCCGTTCAGCTGCTTGGTTTCGCCGATGATATTGATATTATTGCTCGTAAATTTGAGACGATGGCGGAAACGTACCTCCGGTTAAAGAGTGAAGTCAGGCGAATCGGATTAGTCATTAATGTGTCGAAGACAAAGTACATGATGGCAAAGGGCTCCAGGGAGGAATCACCGCGCCCGCCACCCCGAATTCATATCAACGGTGATGAAATCGAGGCGGTTGAAGAATTCGTGTACTTGGGCTCACTGGCGACCGACGACTACGACACCAGCAGAGAAATTCAGAGGCGCATTGTGGCAGGAAATCGTTCTTACTTTGGACTCCGCAGAACTCTACGATCGAATAAAGTTCGCCGTAGCACGAAGTTAACCATCTACAAAACGTTGATTAGACCGGTCGTCCTCTATGGGCACGAAACATGGACCCTACGTGCAGAGGACCAACGCGCCCTTGGAGTTTTCGAACGGAAGGTGTTGCGTACCATCTACGGCGGAGTGCAGATGGAAGACGGGACTTGGAGTAGGCGAATGAACCACGAGCTGCATCAGCTGCTGGGAGAACCAACCATCGTCCATGCCGCGAAAATCGGGAGGCTACGGTGGGCGGGTCACGTCATCAGGATGTCGGATAGCAACCCGACTAAAATGGTTCTCAAGAGTCATCCGACCGGTACAAGAAGACGTGGAGCGCAGCGAGCTAGGTGGGTCGACCAAGTGGAGGACGATCTGCGGACCCTACGCAGAGTGCGGAACTGGAGACAAACAGCCGTGGACCGAGTGGAATGGAGGCGGCTACTATGTACAGCAGAGGCCACCCCGGCCTTAGCCTGACCGGTAAGTAAGTAAGTTAAAGAAATGGAATGCTTGTATCTTTCTATCCACTCCCCCCCCCCTCTCTCTCTCTCTCTCTCTCTCTCTCTCTCTCTCTCTCTCTCTCTCTCTCTCTCTCTCTCTCTCTCTCTCTCTCTCTCTCTCTCTCTCTCTCTCTCTCTCTCTCTCTCTCTCTCTCTCTCTCTCTCTCTCTCCAACGGTGACTCCCACATCTCCCATCCTTTCCGTCTAACAAATACCCCAGTCCGTGCTGGATGTGGGGATGCAAAGTTGATCTCGGTCTTTAGTAGCAACAACCACCACACTCTAACATTCCTTTTCCTTCCCAACTGACTATAGGGACGTGGCCGGCGCCGGTATTGATCCAAAATGTATGAGCTGCTACAATTGCACTTTGAGAATAAGTGGAGTGTCCCTGCCCTTATTCATTTGGATCTCAGTGCAATTGGTAACAACTCAGATCAATAACGGAGTAGCAACCATTGACATGTATAGGACACATTCTACCGTGACGTTACAACGTTTTGACGCATTCGTAGTCAGATTTTCCTCTATAACTCATGAAAACGAGCGTAAACCGCAAATTATTTTTTCATATTTGGATTCCTTGTAAAATTTCTGATATATTTGACCTATTGAACATGTATAGACTGTTTCAGAAATGATAAATACACTTTGTTTAATAAACTATATGAACTGTTTTAATGATTTTTACCAACTTCTTTCAGAGTTTAGCATATTGTACTCCATATTTTTATATTTCCTTTCAATTGTCTTGATATTTTAACATAACATAACATAACAAATAACATAATTTTTCAAATTTGCATTTGCACAAAGGTGTTTTTTAATGATTTCAACATTTTTTATCACTAAATACAAAAAATTATCTAAATTTTTATCACATTCGCTTTCTCAACAAGTTGTTTAAAGAATGCCTTGATCAAAATTTAGGAAAAATCGATAAAGGCATATCCACAACATTTTTCGGAGATCAAGTTTCTTATTTTTCAAGGTTTTCTACGGAACATAAGAACTAGGGTAAAAGCACTAGACTTCGCCACTGCTCTAGTCTTCGCCCTCTCCATACAAATTCCATTTTTTATGTATGAAGTGGCGAAGATTAGAGCAGAATTTTAGGGGGGCGAAGTCTAGTGTTTTTACCCTACCACACAGTTTCTTAGCTTTCCTGAACGCATTTAATCTAAACAAACTTATATTTTCAGCTCATTCGATCCTTCAGATGCCAAAGCTTGTCATATCATAAAAACGAATGCAGTAAGCAGTAATTAAGACATTCGTTTGCTTAACGTTTGCTGCTACTGGTGTTGTTGAGAAATTTGAAACAAAAAAATGTGTATTGAGAAGGCCCGTAATGGTGGTTCTTGATCAAATATTTCAGTAAAAATTACTCTGACCATTCGAGAAATATCTTTAATTATCGATACAGCAATTTTTATTGTGTTTGAAAATTAAATATTTTATCTGTGAGATTTTTTTCTTTACTACTATGCTACATTTTTTGACCACCTTGTGCAACATCTAATTTTTATCATCTCGTTTACAGAGCCCTATTTTTTAACTTTTACCAGAAACATCCACAAAATTGCTATTATTTGCTTCGTTAGCATGTTTACTACAAGAGCTAGATGAAACTTTTTTGGATATTGTGCTCAAATTGAAATGGCAGTCAATCGTTAGTGTATTTATAATTTCTGAAACAGTCTATAGTTTTCATTAAAAAAAACGTGTTCAAAATGCGTATTTGTAGCGTGACGTTACAACGCGCTGGAATCCGACCCTCTCTAACGCGCTACCCAAATCTTAAAAAATCTGCTCGGATTTTTATGATATTCTGAATTTTTTTTCCACCATTGAAATTTATTGGTTTGTTCTTCAATTCAATGGAATATACATTTAAATTTCTGATTTGTTTTTGAATAATCGACTTTTACATTTCGTGACGTTACAACGCCCGTTCAGTTCCAAACAGGGTTCTGCTCGCGTTGTAACGTCACGAAAATGCACATCATGTTAGAATCAGCATAATCAGCCAAATTTACCCGAATTTGTGAATATATCATTGCATTTTCTTCACTGCTACAAGGGGAACTTTATTTTATTGAAAATCCGTTTTGTGATAAATGGCTCGGAAGCCAAGTTATTGCTATCAATAGTATGAATACTCCTTCATGATGGTTAATGACACCGGCACCCATCTTTGGTTTAGTATCACCCATATTCTTCTAGTTTTGTTCCAAAGACTAGCGCGCTTTTGCACCACCAGATATTTAAATTTTTCACCATATAACTCATCACACCGTTTAGATAAGGCACATTCTACCGTGACGTTACCACGTTTCTACGCATTCGTAGTCAGACTTTTCACTATAATTCATAAAAACGACTGTAAACCTCAAAATATTTTATTATATTCAGATTCCTTGTAAAATTTCCGATAGGTTTGAACTATTCAACATTTAGTTTTCATTAGAAAATCTTGTTTAAAATGCATATTTGTAGCGTGACGTTGCAACGCGCTAGAATTCGACCCCCGTTTGATTTGAAGATGGTGGATCATTTGTAGCTCGAGCATTTTAAAACACCATCGCAATGATGCAACGTATTTATTAAGTCTTTGGAGCAATTATTGTAATTGTTTAAAATTCCAATATCTATGATTAAAAATTGTAAAAATTGGGTCTGGGACAATTTGCAGGAGAAGGTATTAAGGGCACTTTGCGCGCTATCACAGTCAACTTTGCATCATTTTTGAAACAGAATAATCAGACAAAATTGCCCGAATTTGTGAATATATTATTGCATTATTTTTACTGCTCCAAGAGCAACTTTATTCTATTAAAAATCCGTTTTGTGATAAATGGCTCGGAGGGCCAAGTTATTGCTATCAGTAGTATGAAAACTCCTTCATGAAGGTTAATGGTACCCATCTTCGGCCTAGTACCACCCATATCCATCTAATATTGTTTCAAAGACTAAACCGTTGATATTCATTACTTCGCACTGCCAGATATTTAGATTTTGCAGCATAAAACTAATCACGCCGTCGAATTAAACATTTTTTCAATAATTTATGCAATGTCATTGATTCAATTAAAAACGCTTTAAGATATGCGAGCAGTTATTGAACCAAAGACATACCTGAGGATATGCATACCACTTAGGGGCATCAATTTCTGTGATTCCAGAGACAAATAGAACTAATTCTGACAAAAAAATCCATCCTATATATGGTCGGGGTTCTGCTAAACCGAACCAAAGACCATTTTTTGAAAAATTGAGTTTTCTTTACCATTGGATGAAGAAATTGATGATCCTCCTTCCATGTAAAAATGCAGTAATTCTGACAGCTCTTCGTGGAGTAAATTCAAAATTTCTATTTGGCAGAACATACAAAAAATAAAATTGCATCCAACCAGAGTGAACTGTAAACCATTCCATAGAATCAGCGAAATATTTTAGTGTTGGTCCAGATGAAGAACATTTCAAGTTATGCTCATCTCCGTCAAATTTCTAACTTCCAACCGACTCATAGTAACAATTTGTGGGAGAATTGAACACATTATTAGAAATACGGATGTTGGAGGATACAATTATGTTTCGATGGTGCTGATAGCCATTTTTCCAAATCACATTCAGCCAGACCGAACCAAATCCACTGCATTTTAGAATGAATTTATTCTCAACAATACAAAAATGAACTGGTTTTAAATACCTGTGTTATGTCGACACACTTCATACTGATAATTTAACACTGAAGCCGTCATTGAACAACAAGGCTATTAAGAATAATAAAGCTTGAAAAAAAATCAAACACTTGGTTCGCTTTGGCTGATCGAAAAAATGGTGTTTTCACGAAAACCATGCTAGAGAAGAATGTTTAGAACTTGATTCAAACTTAACGACTGGCCTTCAGCTAAGTAAAATGATCTAGAGGTAACGAGCTTGGTTATCACTTAAAGGACCCAAGTTCGAATCTCTTTAATATTTTCGAATTTTTTTTTTGTCTTAGTTCACTTTGGTAGATCATTTTCATGGTTTTCTTCGACCACTATAAATTTGAAGTACACAAATTGCTTCATTTTCACATCTCAGGACCTCAGGACATGCTAAGACATCATTTTACATAATCACTCTTGCTCTGTGCCTGCACATGCACACAAAACACATAGATGGAAAGGGCTGAACTGGGAGGGCTTCCGCCGTTCATATTTCAAACTATTTTGAGACCTCCATGCTACCATAATATACGCGTCCTCTCTGATTCATGTAAAGAATTGTTAGTGATATCGATTTCAACTTCATGGATGATGAAAAATCGAGTTTTTTTACAATCCGAATGGTTTTCTATGAAACATAGAAACACAGTCAGCCACACTGAACTATAAACCATATTCCAATGTTTTTGTTCAGCTAGAGTGAACTGAGTGCGAATTACTGAAAAACTAAATGTAATTAAATCAATGATTTCAAATAATTTACATGTATTCTTCGTCTCTGATGATTAATAAAGGCTTGTAAGTTACATGTGTGCGGAAAAGTTTCAGATAATCTTAGCTACTGTTTATTTGTGAGGGGTTGAACTTTAAGCTTACTTATCTCGGATTAAAGTTTTTGGCGTTTAGTTCGGTTTAGCAGACCCCCGGCCATATGTCAGAGTCATAATTACTTAGAGAGTTTCTTGGATTGTGTCTTTGGCAAAGTTGTTTGATAAGTCAAAAACTTACAGCTGATTTACTATTTGATGTGAGATTCACACACACTGGGCGACGCTTATTAAAAGTTTACAATAGTTTAGAGTTTTCCAAAAAGTTTTCAACAAATTTTTATTAGTTGAGAAACTATTTTTTGGCAAAATCTTTGGGCACTTTACAAGAAGTTACAACATGTTGAATATTTTTTGAATAAATATAAAGTGCATTACTTTTCAAAATTTCAACTACCACTAGTCAGCTAGAAACTTGAACCAAACGGCTTTTAAACAGAAAATTCTTAGCATTAGCATTAGCATTAAGCAAGTCGCACAAATTCGTAGGTGGTACAGCCCTGGATCGCTGTTATGAGGGTTGCATCCTTCCTGTCCGTTACCAAAGCACAAAGATTTGGGACTAATCTCTGACTCTTAGACAAGATTGATGCAATCCTCCAACGGTCGAGCACTGTCCTGGCCACGTCCTTGCGACAGCTGAGGGATGGGAAAGGAAGATTAGTTGGACACCTTTGAAAGTACATAGAGACCTCTACATTCTTTCAGGCCTAGGCGTCACGGGAATTTGGGTGTAAGTGGAAGTGTAAAGTTCAAAGGAAACGTTTGGTCAACGTTCAGGTGCACAAAATATTCTTGATTGATGCCTGGTTCCTTGTTGGGTGTTCGATTTCAAATCTGAAATAGAAAAGGATAATTATAGATTTACCTGAATCCTCCTATATGAAATGGTAGATTTACCTGTATACTCCTGGAATAAAACGTTTATAAGTAGTAAACAATAGAACAGAACAGGGCCCGTATAGACGAGGCGGTAAACGCACGGGTATTCAGCATGACCATGCTGAGGGTGACGGGTTCGATTCCCGGTCGGTCCAGGATCTTTTCGTAAAGGGAATTTCCTTGACTTCCTTGGGCATAGAGTATCTTCGTGCCTGCCACACGATATACACATGTAAAATGGTCATTGGCAGAGGAAGCTCTCAGTTAATAACTGTGGAAGTGTTCATAGAACACTAAGCAGAGAAGCAGGCTTTGTCCCAGTGAGGACGTTACGCCAAGAAGAGAGAGAATAGAACAGAACGCAAAAATAGAGCAAATTATATCAAATATTGATTTTGCTATTATCGCTATTATTGCTGTAATTATCAAATAAAAATGATTTGCATATAGATTACATAACAAACATTTCACATCGAGCGACTTTCTCTAGAGGTTCTTATTATCCCTGTAGTTGAAAACCGGAACCCTCGACACGCCAATATCGATGCATCTCTCAAACCGTGTGCTGGACGTGTGGCGCAGGATAGAGAACAAGATCTGCTGTTCAGCGCACTATACCTGACTTAGAGCTCCACACACGGTTTTGGAGAAAAATAGGTTGTCGCTTGTGAGAAAACTTTGGTTTTCATCCACGACGACTATATCAAATAGTTATGCACATTCATTGATGTCAATTCAAAGAATCATAATTACTACTAAAACTTCAATTTCAAAAAGGAAGTTTTCCAGGAAAATTCATTTTTTCTTATTTTGGGTCACTTAAATAATGACTGGTCTTAAACTTACCCGTCTCTCTAGAACCCAGGCCCGGATTTAAGGGGGGCAATGGGGGCAAGTGCCCCGGGCCCCCCGATTGAGGGGGCCCCCCAAGAATCCCGAAGCACTATATATATTTTGTTCAACGAACTTATATAAAACACAGTTGTCCTAGAGTAGTTGTTATTGGGTTGCCAAAAGTATCGAGATTACTTCATAATCTGAAACTTGACTTGAGAATAAATCAAAATCCTAAACTTCATGATTTTTGGTGCACTGGCACTATTCTTAGAATAGATTTACAGTTTTGTGGGATATTTTCTTCTATATGAGCTGCCATTCTAAAAGCATAAAACTGTTTTGTCAATTTATTGATAAATGCAAAACAATTGAAATAAAAAAAAAAACAACAACAACTAAACGATTCAATTGTTTCTCCAGAGAGGTATACAATATTCATCAATTGGATAAAAAGAAGTTTCTTGTTTATTTTGGTGTACACGAGTTTCTCTTAAACCTCTTGAAAGTTTTTATTGAGTTCTGTAGAAAAAATTAAAAACGTTTTTTAACAAAACCAAAGTTTATTTTTTCAAAGGAAATTTAACGATAGAAATGTCATTTCATTCATAGGTTAACAATTCAATCACCTATTTGTCAATGATTGTGCATGCTTCTGTTGATTATACGATTATATTCTGAAATGATACTCAATACCCATCTGCCTGAGTTCGTTGAGGACAGATGTTTTTATGGGAAAGATATGATAATTATTCCAGGAGATGTTTAAGAAATTGGGATCAATTTTGGAAACCTTGCTTCCTAAAACACCTCGGAGAAGTGGTTTTACATATCTATATTTTGGGTTTCACCGACGTTTTCGTAAATTTATTGCTACAGTTGCCCCCTAAAGACCTAACTTTTTTCAGTCTTGAAGTACTCGTAAAATATTGCAATCGCAAAAAAAGTAAAAATTTAAAAAATACGAATTACACAACATTGACAAAAAAATAAATATAAGATTTACATCTTTAAAAACTTACTTTAGGGGGCCTACCCCAAAAAGTTTGCCCCGGGCCCCCCGAAGCCTAAATCCGGCACTGCTAGAACCTACCAACGTCGGTCAACCAGATGGCTCTCCCCGGTACCTAACTAATGTCGCCATCGGCTGCCGCTCATCACAAATTCTCTGTTTGCCAATCAACAGAGCCGGTATATTTTCCTCACTTGGAAGCATTATCACTGCGGGCGAATCCACCGGCTGTCTCACCACTCACCCCTGCTGCCTCCAGGATGCGTTGACTGTCATTGTTGACTCACTCCTGGAAATCTTCGATCCACTTCCCTTCTCCATGTGGCTTACGTTTTTTCGCGATCTGATGGGTATTCCTCTCCTTTGAAAGCTTTTGCGAAAGTTAGATTCATCCGAAAGCAAAAATTGACGGCAGAGCGAAAAAAGACGGGAAAAGAAAACTTTTTCTTTCTTTTTTTTTCAACAAAATCTCTACTGCATTTAAGCGCAATTCTTAAAAATGAAAAAAGGCCATTTTTTAAGAACCCCTTTTTTCCATGCTCCTCCAAATCATGTTTACGCAAATAAAAAATACATAAAATGAAAAATTCGCATTTTTTTAAATAGGGTATGTTTTTTAATTTATGGACGAGTTAGTTAGAGCAAAAAATAGAATTTTATAACCTATTAAGATATTAAAAGCAGAACTTCAAAGTTTGACCAAAAAATAGACGTTTTTTGGAGTGGACCATTTTGTTGGTATAGGAGATTTTTCTATCGAAAATATGAATTTTGAAAGTCGGTGTTGAATGATATGTTATGTGTACATAACTGTTAACAAGCATCATTTTTTTCCAGATTTTTTATCGTACAAATTTTTTTCGCTACAGGTTTTTGAAATGTTGAAAATTTTTAACAAAATTGCATTTTGTGCAGATTTTAATTTTGTGCGGTGTTTTCATTTAACCCTGACTACAATAATACTGAACATTACCCAAATTTTTTCAAGCTGTTCTAAACTTAACTATATTGTGAAGATTTCATAGAAGAACCAAAATGAAAAGACCAACCCAGCTTCGAGATAGAGCATCCTGAACATTTTCAACTACTTTCCGATACACTCCTTAATTCTGTGAACAATCTACCAAATTGTACGATAATTAAAAAAATCGCCGTTTTTGACGTGGTAGCTATTCGATTGATTAATCCGCAGCTACAACTATTTCCTCGGTGTTTTTTTTGGCTAATTGGCTTTTTAAGCGATATTGAGATCATTCCATATTCTGAATCTGCACGAAATCCAAATTTTCATGAATTTTGGAGCCCGGGAACCTATTTAAAAATCTATTTGAAGTTTGTATGGGAGCGATTTGTCAAATCACCCCTCGTCGGATTTTGTACTGGGCTAAGCTGTCAAGCAGTTGCCCAGCTGTCAAAAGGTGATTTGAATAAATCTTTTTGAAATTGATTTTAGGTATCAAAACAGAGTTTTAAAAATCCAAAAAAAAAAAAAATCATAGAGGCTTGAAAAAAGGTGCCCTTTCGTTTAAAGAAATAAAATCATTGCTTTTTTCTAAATTTAAAACCCCAATTGATAGTCCAGAAAATTGTGTAGAGGAAATTAGCTCTTTTGAAAATGCAAAAAAAGTAAGTTCTTGCCAAAGTTCCAATAGTATCCAATAGTGATGATGATGATAAGGTCTCCATTCATTGTAGCACGGTACTAAGCCCGATAGCAGTGGGCTATCCACCCAATGCGATTTGATCAAGCAAAACATTATAATTATACTCAACTTGATTTTTTTTATCAAGATCATAAAATTGTATGTAGTGCAAGCCATCGCATTGGAGGATGCCCCAATGAATGTGAAGAAGAAGAGTACGTCATTCTCTACATAATGGTTTTAAAGGGAAGTTGGCATCTCCACTCTTCCAACCATATATAATGTATCGACTGGCGGCTCTGATAACCCTCCTTCCCCAAATTGGCTTTATATTTTTTTAACCCTAGGTTAGTTCATCTCGGGACCCACGCTTTACTTCCCTTCCGAAGGAAGAACTCACATTTTGCGAGTTTGTCGGGATTGGGATTCGATCCCAGGTCCTCGGCGTGATAGTCAAGTGTTCTTACCATCACACCAGGTCCGCTCCACAGGGGGCTTTATAATGTTTAGTAGATTTAACTCATAATTTGTTAAACCGACAAATGAATAATTAGTAGTACATAGTTATAAACGGAACAATCTCACCAATTTTAAAACAGCTTCGTCGTGGAAGGCCATGCAACCCATTGTTTCTTGATATGCCGCAAACAGCTGGGCTGGAATTTTTCTCCGATTGAAATCAAAATCCAGCGCAGTTTCTTCGATCATTTCTTCATTAACCGCTTGCCGTCAGAATGAAGTGCGTCGACATCAATGTCCCAGCATGTTCAGCGTCACGATGAGCCGTCGCACGCTCGCCCGCTTGACCCACTCCACCTAGAGCTCTTCGTTGCCCATCGGCTTTTTCTCTTTGAGTTGCATCGTCTACAGTACTCCCAACGAACACTTTACAAGGATCTTCCTTCTTCTCCTTCTTCGGCCGTCATTGGACACGAACATTGTCTGGGTGGACCGCATCAACAAATGTTTCTAAGCACAGTTAGAAAATACAAATACACCAACCGCGAACATCCAAATTAACGAAAATTTGAGAAATTGGATAAAAAAATGACAGGAGCAATAATTTTGACTTCCGTCAGCAAGCGCGGCACACCACTTTTAAACAGAAAATTCTTGGCAAGATAAACAACTTTTCCAAAGGCATCAATATTCTAAAAGTATAAAGTCTAAGTAATTAGAGTCCCGAGATATATGAGTTTCAATTTTGTAGGTGTTACGTCTGTTTGTCGGTGATTCATGTTATATCAAAAATAGATGTAACACTGACGTAATATCTATCCCATATATTTCAGGATCCTAACTATTTAGACAGTTGGTGTCCTCGACAAAATTGTTTGGCTGGTCAAGAACTTTCAATTGATGGGCCGTATGATTAGGAGGCGCTAGAGGGCATACACATTATTAGTTTTACTTATCTCAGGATCGTGATTAATTGGAAAGATGGTTGCTTCATTAAAGTTGTTTGGTAGATCACTAGACTTTCAGTAATAGCCGCATGGTATTAATTTCTGCCACACAGTGGTGGCAGTTGAAAATTTTCAAAGGCATGCCACTTTTAATAATTACCCAAAACACATTCAACAAAGCCATAACTTTTTATAAAATATATCAAAAATTCTCAAATTTTGACAGATAGTTCCTCATCTTGTTATCTGTAATTTCTACAATTTTGGACTTGGTTGGTTAGCTCTACACAAAGATGGAGTGCTTTAAGCAGAATCATATTTTTCACTGTGTTCTATTAACTCTTATATCTAAGGAATAAGTTAATCAAATCAAATTAAATTTTGAAAGTTAAGAATTATATATTGATCTTTGATTACAATTTGATTTGAATACAATATGTCCAAAGTGAAAAAAGTTCCAGTTTGTAGAAAACTTTTCAAGAAAATCTAACCCCTTGCCTGCTTTTGCAAAATGGAAACTAACGTCTTCTAATGGCAAAACCTCACATCTATTGGTAAATCAACTGCAAGTCCTTTACTTACCAAACAACTTTGCCGAAGAAATCGTATTTTTATGTAAAAAGGATCCTGAGATGTATTAAATTTAAAATTTGTAAGTTCTCTAGCGCCGCCTGTTGGTGGAACTTTAAATCATACTGTCCATCAACTGTAAGTCTTTGACCAACTCAATAACTTTGTAATTTCGTCAGTGTTTCGTCTGTTGGCCGCTCATATCACAGACATTTTCGGTTTGAGTGGTATTAGATGACGATTAAAAAATTTTACAATATTGCAGTACAATTACATCGTAGATTTACCATCTCCCCCGTCCTTCAAAAATCTACGTAGTTTATAAGCCGGCAATGGTACCAGTGGCGTAGCTAGGAATTTGGGGACCCGGTGCGGTACCAAATTTGTGGGCCCCATGATAATTACAGATAAACATATTTTACAATGTTAAATCTATTCCTCTAACTCTCAAATAATCACCCTGTTGTATTTTGTACAAAGCGTTAAAAAAAAATCTCGGCTTCTCAGCATTAGTGTGATGCTGGCAGTGGTGGCCAACTGACCGACTGAAGGTTAAAAAATATTTTCTGTATTAATTTAAGAATTTCTTCGAAGATTTCTGCAAGGATACATCCCGGAGTTCCATCAATGAACGTAATTTTTTTTATGAATTCTTTCAAAGATTGGTTTATCATTTTCTTTGAAAAAACCTTTCTTGAAAAATAATTTGTCTTCAAGAACGTTTCAAGTAATTCATGAATGGGTGTCATTGAATATTTCTCTAAACACTCTTTTGTGTATTCTTACAGTGTTGTCTCCGAGGATGTTTTCAAAAGTACTTCAGAGTACTTCAAAACATTCTTGCAAAGGCTTGAAACTTATGTGTCTCTGACAGATTTTGGGCCGCTGAATCCGAATCCAGGCTCAGATTTTCTCCAACACGTCTCAATTTTGAGCTATACCTCAATTTATAGGGCAAAATATGCCATTGTGGGCTTTTTTGACTGCAAGTTATTAAGCATGGACATATTTTTTTTTGAATCAATCAAAAGGTTAATTGGTCAATTAACATCTAAATTAACGACTCATGCAAAATATTTCGTTTTACCAAATCGATTTTGATAGTTTAAGCGATTTATGCTAGGTACGATATTTCCCATACAAGTGACCCTCCAAAAGTTGCATGCAAGTTTTCATACTAACATAAAATGCTTAAATCTGTCAAATTTGATTTGGTAAAACGAAATATTTTACATGAGTCGTTAATTTAGATGTTAATTGGCCAATTAACCTTTTGATTGATTAAAAAAAATAATTCCATGCTTACTTGCAGTCAAAAAAGCCCAAAATCGCATATTTTGCCCTATAAATTGAGGTAAAGCTCAAAGTTGTGACGTGTCGGAGCAAATCTGAGCCTGGATTCGGATTCAGCGGCCCAAAATCCTTCGGAGACACATAAGTTTGCTCTTGAGACAAAAAAATGTTGCGCTGTGTTATCTTGACGTTTCTTTGAAGATTTCTTAAGAATTTTTCCAAAGATTCTTTTAGAAATTTCTCCAAGGATTCCTTCAAAAAATACTGCAACGCTTTAAAAAAAATCTGCAAGGGCTCTTCAAGAAGTTTCTCTAGAGTTTTATTGAGAGATTTATCCTAGAAATCCTCCAATAAATTTCAAAAGAATCCATTGGATAATAATTTTTAAAAAATCTACCAAGGATCCATACAGATGTTCCTCTAAGAAAATTCTGAGAGGAACTTTTGTTGGAATTCTTTCCAAAAATCCTTCTGTATTTCTTCCAAAGAATTCTTTAGAATTCATCTACTCTACGAGTTTCCCCAAGGATTTCTTCAGGAATTTTTGCTAGAATTCCTCTAAGAACTCTTCTAAAAATTTATATTGTGACTTTTGATTATTCTTTCGAATTCTTTCGAAAAACTCTCATTCTCATTCCGAAAAAAAAAAAACATTCAAAGTAACCTTCAACATCTCAGTCAAGCATTTCTTCAGGATTTATTATTGATTCCTCCAGAAGTTCCTCGGAAATTTCGTCCAAAAAAATCTTCGAGGATTCCTGGTAGGGTCAACGTGTCTTAGTAATCCTACAATCTCAAATTTATCCTATTCGAAAACAAAGCAATTACCACGCCGATTGATTACTTAATTTTTGTTATCATTCGTACTCACTTCTAACAAAAATATAAAAAAGCGCTTCATTCCTTTGTTTTCAGTAGGATGAAAATAGGAGCGCATATGCTTATATCATAAATGATTTGATAAGATAAAGTCAAATGATTTATTATTATTATTGACTTTTTTATTATGGGGAATTTCAGCCCGAGGCTGGTTCATCCCCGATTTCAAATGATTTCTTCAGAAGTTTCTACAAGAGTTCCTCCTAAGACTGTTTTACTACTTGCTTCGCGAATTCTTTAAGAATGCCTAGAAGCATCTTTTAAGTGATTAATGCAAGTTCAAGATTTCATATTAGGTACCCATCGAGAATTCTTCAGGAATCGCTTCAAAAATTCCTTCGGGATTTTTCCAAGAATTTCTTAAATTTTTCTTCAAACAAATCTTTCAGAATTTCTTCAAATATCTTATTAGGAACCTCTGCGAAGGTTTTATCAATCGGATAAAGCATTCTTTGCTTAATTTATTCAATAGTTTCTTCGAGGGCTCTATAAAAGATTACTTTTGGGATTTTCCCAGGGATTGCTTTAGAAATTTTACCAAGGATTTATAGAAAACTAGCTGTCCCGGCCAACTTTGTCTTGCCATTTGTGTGGTGGTTTGACAGATTTTGAGCTCATTTATGCACCGCACTCTAGATTGGTTTCATTTTGATCATGTTGATTTTCTTTCCCGGTCATAAAGAATCAGTATTTTCTATTTTTTCTCATATTTTAGTTCATTTTCGTAACTTTTTTTTTAATACAAACACAGACACCATGAAGACGAATTAAGCCATGCAAGATTCATCCTGATCGATCCAGTCGTTCTTGAGTTTTGTTGCCTCAAAGGGACTTCAAACTCATTTTTATATATATAGATAGATATAGATAGATAGATTCTAAAAGAATTCCTTCAAAGATGTTTTAGAAATTCCTCCCAAACTTTCTTCAGGAGTTTTTCCAAAGATTTATTTATTAGTTCATCCATTAAATCCTCTTCAATGATTCAACTGATTCAAATAAAAAAAATTAAAGAATTCTTTCAAGAATTCTCACAGAAATTCCCCAGTGAACAGTGGCAAATAAAAAAAATCTACTGGTATTCCTTCAAACAATTTTTGTGTTTTTCAAGAAATTGTTTGTGAACTTCCTTAGATTTTCGGAAATTCCTTAGATAATTTGTTGAGATTTTCTTCGGCCGTTCCATTGAGAGTTTGAGGAGTTTCCAAATAAATTTTCAAAGATATTCCCTAACGAATGGGCCTTTTCATTTGACGCCTTAAATCAGCTGATTTCTCGGGCCTTTGACAGTTCTCCAATGAAAATGACAGTTTAGCATTTGCGCCTTTGTTCAGCACTTTTAACCTTCCGTAACTCGCGCGGTTGGCTACCTGCGTCAGCACCACACTAAAGCGGAGTACAAAAAGCGCGTTTTTTCAACGTGTTGTACAAAATACAACAGCGCGATTACTCGAGGGTTAAACAGTGGCATACATATACCTGTCAGCTGAAAAGGCCTATTGCTGCACGGATTTCCAAAGCAATTACTGAAATAGATCCAAAAGAAATTCTCAAAGGAAAATTCTAATAAAAAAATGTGCATAAGAGTTCTTTCAGGAATTATCAATAAAATTCGTCCAAGAAACTTTATTGGATTTTTTTTTATGAATTCTTAAGGCATTCTTCCGAGGTTTCCATCTATTGATTAAAGATTTACTTAGCGATTATACCAATTTCGTTCGAATTTTCTTCACGAAGCTTCTAAGATTTTTTTCTAAGGATTTCGTCAAGCATTTGTTCCAAATGGGGAACGCCAAGAACTGGGTATCTTTTATCACAGAGAAACAGACGTCACACTCTCATCGCTTCCCATCGGTCACCTTTGTAACGGTTGATTCAAATATGTAGTAGTAGGTCGATTGACCATTACAGCGCTGGTATCGTTTTTGCTCCTGCTTGACTTTTGCTCACTACCGCCATCTAGTGGCGGCCCGACCAAACTTAGTACATTTAGCATTGGGCGATTATGTTTTCGTGACGACGTTTTTTAATAAAATTTGTTCTAAGTGTTACGTCTGTTTCTCTGTGGTTTTACGATTCATCTAGGAATAACTTCAAGGACTTCTTTACAAATTCCTCCAAGATTTGTTTCGAAAGTTGCTACAGCGTTTCTGAAGGAATTTATGTATTCCCAAGAATTCAAAAGAATTCCATAAAGAGTTTCTTAAATATTTCGACAAACGATTGCTTTACGGTTACCCCACATGATCCCTTGAGCAAATTTCCCAGAGGAATTCTTTAGGAATCCTTTTAAGATTTGTTTTTAAAAATGTCTGCAACAATTCTTTTTGCAATGCCATAAATGGTTTTTCTTGAAGTCCTTTCAAGGATTTCTTACGAAGCATTGTTCAAGCATTTTAAAGATTTCTGCAGAAGTTCTTCCAATAATTGCTGTATGAAATCGTCCAAAGATTCCTTAGGCATTTTTTTCAATTCTATCATAAATCCTTTAAGAAATTCCAGAGAAGACTTCTTTTTCTCCAAGGATTTTTTCAAGCTACGTTACAAAGATTCCTTCAGGGATATCTCAACGTTTTCCTTCAGATAACCCTGCAATGGTGAACACATTCATCTCCAAAGGATTCCTGCACAAATTCCCTCAGGGGGTCTTAAAGAGGTTCCACCAAGGCTTCCATGAGAAATTTCTCCACAGAAATCTATAGAAATTGATTTGCAAATTAACATCAACGAATTTGAGAGGAATTCTTTGGGGTTTATGCCATTGATTTCTTTGAAAAATAATCTAGGCATTCTTCCAAACATTCCTTTGCCTTTGTTGACGGGGAAATCGAGGGATTGCTCACCGGGTTGTGAGCAGCACATCAAACGCACTTAGATTTGCGATTTCGTGCAGCTTTAAACTGCAAATATATTTAATGTTATTTTCTTATTATTATAATACAAATTCATGATGCTTACACGTTCGGTGCATCTGCCTTATTCTTTCCCGTTCAACAAATAAATGGTATCCTAATCATTTAGGCACTGTAAACAATTCAGATCTGGTTAGTTTTACGTATTTTTTAGTAATTTAAGTTCACTCACTCAAATTAGATTTAAGAATAATATAAAATTGATAGATTTAGGTAGAATAACAAATTATATAAGATTATTGAGATAGCCAAACTGCGCCATCTTCTATCGCTACCTTCTTTTGCACTGTCACTTTTGACAACTGCTGATCATATATCAGTGCCATACACACTGTACGTTGAACTTCCTATCGCGTAAGACACAGCCAGTGTTCCCAGCGGCAACATTCTCCCCCCCGTAACACTGGCCAGCAGTCCCAGTACTGGTGGTTCCAGTTTTACTAAATTCAAACTTCTAACCATTGCCTCTACCAAATTCTCTGTGGCTGTACTTTGGTATATTATGGAATACACTATCGGTTCCTGCCCAATAGCATCAGTTAATGTCACTCGTAACCCCCCTGGAACATCCCACAGTTCATTGAATCTTATTACTTCATCACAATAATCTCTAACGCGATGACCTGTGCTAACCCCACGCTGATCTGTACTGACTTCGAGATATCCACAGTTCCATTTATAATAGACGGCATGGCTGCCGAGTCTGCTTCCACTATTTCTTCGTTCTGCATGCGGCGGAGGTTTGAAGAGAAACTTGGCGATGGTCAGTGGCAATGTCCAACTGTACTCCACACGTGCATCTTCCAGCTCAAATTCAATCCTGTCACCGCCTTTATACACGTTTAATGACGCCCACTTCCATAATGTTGGCGATAGTTGGATGCCCAACCCTGCTGAAAGTTCCACTGACAGAGCACTGCTACCTGTTTCCCTGGTCGTTAACGCAGCTAACACTTGCGATTGACACCGGCCCTGACGGCTGCACAGCAAATACCTACTGCCAGAGTCGTCGTCCTTCACTTCCAAAGTGCTCGCGATATTGTCGATCACGTGCACATCTGCGTTGGCAAATTCATTAAACAAATCCTCTCGTTTCTCTAGTTGCAGCAAATTATATAGACAAGCCCCATCAATCAAGCTATTTACAATTTCTTCGGTGTTAAGGCCGGACGGGACGGTGGCTGAATCGTCCGCCATTGCTCTGTTGTTTGTAAGATGCAAATCTCAACTTCTACTTCATATTATTGACTAGAAATTTGATCGTTCATTTGCTCACTTGTGGTGCACAATCGATTAAAGTTTCAGCTACGTCAGTGCAGTGGAAATTGATATTTGCTTCTTCAAAATCGCGAGGCAAATTGTTAGAAAGAGAGGGAAGATATGAAAAATTACACGTCGTCCCGTGCGGCCTTAAACAAACTTTCCTTAATAGACGCCCTGTCACTATCATTAGCGTCTAAGTCGACGCGAGCTTGCTTGAGATCTTGATTCCACCATGCTTCCCATACCAGGCCACCTACTAGCGAATGCGCTCGCATTCGGTTGCGTATTATCAAACAATAACGTTGATGATTCTGACTATGACAACGAGAACATCTTTTCTGACGTTGCGCGGATAACGATGATGATTTGTACTGCTCCACTGCTGTCGGACGCATATTCTTTAATAATTCGGGCAGAAAGTTTACACCGATGCCGCACGGTGAAATCTTCGTCCGAAGATGTGCAGAAGACATCATCGAAGGTCCAGTAGGCTCACAAAACAGATCGATGACGGGCACACACATAAGCATGGAAAGATGTGAATTGGGGAAGATCGATGGAAACACGAAAACTATTTGGTCGATACTATTCGAGTTGGATAACATGAAAACAGCTTCTTTGTGCGTCTGCTGGTTGCGAAGCTCACCCTTGTTGATGCTGCTTCCCTTCACTGTGGGCTGTTTGTTTGAGTTCTGACATCCAACGTAGACACATGATGACAACACGGACGAGTGCTTGCCCACCTTCGTTTCGAACTCGTTAGAATAGTGCGTCTTTCGGGAAACCGCCAACCTCTGACCAGTGTCTGGATCCAAATGAAAACGGAACGGATTCATCTCGGTTATCGTCATCCTGGACACGATTTGCTCTGGGCTTGTTTTGCACGATTCCACGTGAAGATGTAACTGCTGCGGGATCGTGATCATAAAACGTATTTGGTAATGAAAGCATATCGTTTTGTTTTTGTTGATCTTTCGAAGTCTGTTGGTATTGGTGCTCTGTTTTGGACGAAATTTGTACTCGCACTGTTGAACACTATTGTATCCTCGGGAAGATATACACGCATCTCGCTGGTGCTTATCATTTGTGCGACACAGCTGTTGAAAGACTCCATCGGCCGATCGAGACCGACATTTCGTCAACATTTGATCATCAGTAGCCGAATCAATCCCAATTTGCACAGAACATGTAGGTATTACACACGGTGCAGAAGGGATGAAGTTGTTTTCGCGTGGACTCTCCACGGTGTCGTCGTCGATGAGATGTCGTTCCATCGAGGCTGATCTGGGAAACGCGCTGCTGATCGTATGCTGCTGAGTCCCAGTCGATTGAACGTTTAACAATTTAACGCACATCGGCTGTACCGATTCGACATTTTGCCGTTCCATTCGTGCAGATAATTTCTGTTGCACCGGCTTATCGTTCGGGCCGTTAACTGCTCGGCTTTGAGCTGAAAGCTGCATGCCATCGGCTGATGGTTTGTTGGCTTCGATTTTGCTGTAGAGACTTGATCTCTTCCTAATTTGCTGCTCCAGCAATCTATATTTTTCGGCCATGATTTTGCGCTCGATCATAAGTGCGCGCTACGCCGATTCAATTTCGCGCTGCTGAATTGCGCGCTCTTCTGCTAGCTGTCTCAGTCGTAGTGCAAGACGATCTGATTTTCTTCTTGATAACGGACTCTCATTTATGGCCCGTTTACATATTTGCTAATTCTACGCTACAGTTCATTTTCGAGCAGTATTGGCGTCAATTTAGCGCAATGTAAACACTTTTTAGCAGACAATAAAATTAGCATGACAAAATCAGAAGCTTCTGAATTCGGTGCTAAAACTAGCGGACAATAATGAGGATATTAGATTGTCCGACACAATTAGCATCATGTAAACGGTCTGCTAGACGAATTGTCAGCTAATTATGCCATCATGCCAATTTTATTGGCAGATAGGGAAGTGTTTACATTACGATAGTTTGGTACCAACACAATCGGACAATTTATTGTCCCAGATTTAGCAGCTATATTTTTAGCGCCAATGTAAACGATACTAGCGTGGAATAAATTGTCTGACAGAATATTGTCACGTATTATTATCACATATGTAAACGGGCCATTACTGGAGTACTACAGCTGCCGGTCAACGGCAGGTTATGGCATGATACGGGGCGCGAATAGGTACCGCAGCTTCCCGCTGATGCTTTCTGTGACGCCAGTAAATTGTCCATCGAACGTTTTAAAGTTTGTTGACGGGGAAATCGAGGGATTGCTCACCGGGTTGTGAGCAGCACATCAAACGCACTTAGATTTGCGATTTCGTGCAGCTTTAAACTGCAAATATATTTAATGTTATTTTCTTATTATTATAATACAAATTCATGATGCTTACACGTTCGGTGCATCTGCCTTATTCTTTCCCGTTCAACAAATAAATGGTATCCTAATCATTTAGGCACTGTAAACAATTCAGATCTGGTTAGTTTTACGTATTTTTTTAGTAATTTAAGTTCACTCACTCAAATTAGATTTAAGAATAATATCAAATTGATAGATTTAGGTAGAATAACAAATTATATAAGATTATTGAGATAGCCAAACTGCGCCATCGTCTATCGCTACCTTCTTTTGCACTGTCACTTTTGACAACTGCTGATCATATATCAGTGCCATACACACTGTACGTTGAACTTCCTATCGCGTAAGACACAGCCAGTGTTCCCAGCGGCAACAGCCTTCAAAATTTCTTCAGGAATCCTTTACGTGATTCCTCATAGTACTTCTAGTAGTTCTACTACTACTTCACAGTACTGTAGTAATCCGTCAAGAATGTCATAAAAGATATCTCCAAAATCAACCCAATGATTCTTTCCACATACATCTTAGAATTCATCTGGAAGATACTTCGAGGATTCACATGCTTACTTGCAGTCAAAAAAGCCCAAAATCGCATATTTTGCCCTATAAATTGAGGTAAAGCTCAAAGTTGTGACGTGTCGGAGCAAATCTGAGCCTGGATTCGGATTCAGCGGCCCAAAATCCTTCGGAGACACATAAGTTTGCTCTTGAGACAAAAAAATGTTGCGCTGTGTTATCTTGACGTTTCTTTGAAGATTTCTTAAGAATTTTTCCAAAGATTCTTTTAGAAATTTCTCCAAGGATTCCTTCAAAAAATACTGCAACGCTTTAAAAAAAATCTGCAAGGGCTCTTCAAGAAGTTTCTCTAAAGTTTTATTGAGAGATTCATCCTAGAAATCCTCCAATAAATTTCAAAAGAATCCATTGGATAATAATTTTTAAAAAATCTACCAAGGATCCATACAGAAGTTCCTCTAAGAAAATTCTGAGAGGAACTTTTGTTGGAATTCTTTCCAAAAATCCTTCTGTATTTCTTCCAAAGAATTCTTTAGAATTCATCTACTCTACGAGTTTCCCCAAGGATTTCTTCAGGAATTTTTGCTAGAATTCCTCTAAAAACTCTTCTAAAAATTTATATTGTGACTTTTGATCTCCTTAGAAATTCTTTCGAAAAACTCTCATTCTCATTCCGAAAAAAAAAAACATTCAAAGTAACCTTCAACATCTCAGTCAAGCATTTCTCCAGGATTTATTATTGATTCCTCCAGAAGTTCCTCGGAAATTTCGTCCAAAAAAATCTTCGAGGATTCCTGGTAGGGTCAACGTGTCTTAGTAATCCTACAATCTCAAATTTATCCTATTCGAAAACAAAGCAATTACCACGCCGATTGATTACTTAATTTTTGTTATCATTCGTACTCACTTCCAATAAAAATATAAAAAAGCGCTTCATTCCTTTGTTTTCAGTAGGATGAAATTAGGAGCGCATATGCTTATATCATAAATGATTTGATAAGATAAAGTCAAATGATTTCTTCAGAAGTTTCTACAAGGATTCCTCCTAAGACTGTTTTACTACTTTCTTCGCGAATTCTTCAAGAATGCCTAGAAGCATCTTTTAAGTGATTAATGCAAGTTCAAGATTTCATATTAGGTACCCATCGAGAATTCTTCAGGAATCGCTTCAAAAATTCCTTCGGGATTTTTCCAAGAATTTCTTAAATTTTTCTTCAAACAAATCTTTCAGAATTTCTTCAAATATCTTATTAGGAACCTCTGCGAAGGTTTTATCAATCGGATAAAGCATTCTTTGCTTAATTTATTCAATAGTTTCTTCGAGGGCTCTATAAAAGATTACTTTTGGGATTTTCCCAGGGATTGCTTTAGAAATTTTACCAAGGATTTATAGAAAACTAGCTGTCCCGGCCAACTTTGTCTTGCCATTTGTGTGGTGGTTTGACAGATTTTGAGCTCATTTATGCACCGCATTCTAGATTGGTTTCATTTTGATCATGTTGATTTTCTTTCCCGGTCATAAAGAATCAGTATTTTCTAATTTTTCTCATATTTTTAGTTCATTTTCGTAACTTTTTTTTTAATATAAACACAGACACCATGAAGACGAATTAAGCCATGCAAGGTTCATCCTGATCGATCCAGCCGTTCTTGAGTTTTGTTGCCTCAAAGAGAATTCAAACTCATTTTTATATATATATATATAGATATATAGATATAGATACAGATAGATAGATTCTAAAAGAATTCCTTCAAAGATGTTTTAGAAATTCCTCCCAAACTTTCTTCAGGAGTTTTTCCAAAGATTTATTTATTAGTTCATCCATTAAATTCTCTTCAATGATTCAACTGATTCAAATAAAAAAAATAAAGAATTCTTTCAAGAATTCTCACAGAAATTCCCCAGTGAACAGTGGCAAATAAAAAAAATCTACTGGTATTCCTTCAAACAATTTTTGTGTTTTTCAAGAAATTGTTTGTGAACTTCCTTAGATTTTCGGAAATTCCTTAGATAATTTGTTGAGATTTTCTTCGGCCGTTCCATTGTAAATGCTTGTTTTTGTTCAATTCGCAAGAGTGTATCTCATAAAATCTCAAAAGTAACAATAGACGGAAATCCGTAAGGAATTATCAAATGAAATTTCCACAGGAATTACCAAAGAAATTTTTTGAGAAACTAACTGCCTCAATTTACGAATTAACTAAGGAATTTTCAAAGTACCTGCCTAATGAATTTCGAAAGGAACTATTGAAAGAATTACAAAAGTCAAGTATATAAGCAAAGGGACTGCCAGTGAAACTTCCCAAGAAATTGCTGAAGGGAATATCGTAGGGTTTGCCTGATAAATTTCTAGAGCTATTGCCCAAAGAATTTATATATCTTGAAAAATTAAAAACCTAAATCAATTTCGAATATTATTGTCTAAAAATTTTTGAATGAGTTACTGAACCAAGTTTCAAACGAACTGCCGATATAGTTTTCAAAAAAAAAAATCAAAAAAAAAAACCCAAAAATAATCTTACAGCAATTTTAGGATCAAATCCAATAAAAATGGCTAGAAGAATTTCCAAAAGCTTTGTGAAAAAATACTTCGACAAAGGTAATATGAAAGATTTCCACGGGGTATCTCACAGGAAATTCACCGTATGCATTGCCAAAGTGAGTTATTCCCAAAGTAATTTTAACAGAAGATTTTTCAAACGAATTGTCAAAAAAAACAACGAGAAGTTGTAAATGGAATTTCCAAAGAAATTACTGTAGAAAAAATATTCTAGAGCGCAAAGCCATTTCTGAAGCATTGCCGAGAACTGATCAAAGAAGTTTCCAAAGGAATTGCCTAACAATTTCTCAAAAGAATTGCCGTAGGAATTTTCAATGTAACTCAATGTAATTCAACTTGTAACAGAGTTCCTAAAAAAATCTCGATAGTTTTTACCAAAGAAATTGCGTACACAATAACTGAGACAGTTGCCAAAAAATTTCTTTAAAAATAATGAAGGATGTCGAAGGAGTTTCCAAATAAATTTTCAAAGATATTCCCTAACGAATGGGCCTTTTCATTTGACGCCTTAAATCAGCTGATTTCTCGGGCCTTTGACAGTTCTCCAATGAAAATGACAGTTTAGCATTTGCGCCTTTGTTCAGCACTTTTAACCTTCCGTAACTCGCGCGGTTGGCTACCTGCGTCAGCACCACACTAAAGCGGAGTACAAAAAGCGCGTTTTTTCAACGTGTTGTACAAAATACAACAGCGCGATTACTCGAGGGTTAAACAGTGGCATACATATACCTGTCAGCTGAAAAGGCCTATTGCTGCACGGATTTCCAAAGCAATTTGGAAAATTTGGAAATTTGGAAATATTGGAAGAGTTTCTGAAGCAATTTGTGAGTGTAATTAGTGTTTTTTTTGCTCTGACTTGCATTCTTCTACAAACAATTTGAAATTAAAAAAAACTATATGCCATCGCTTGGTATTTGGACTTACCGACCAAATTGAATTAACAATACTACTTTTTCATAGTTTTCAAGTATGGAAATGTCAGGTGATGGAAGTGTTACGGGTTGTAAGAAAAATAGTAAATTCGGGTAAAAGTAAAAAAAAAGTGCAACCTTACTTGCATCTTGTCAATCTAATTTGAAGAAGAGAGAGTCGATGAAGAGAAATCGATCATACTACTTTCGCCCTTAATCCAACTCAACCTAGAAATATGTCCAATGCATTCCTGCTATTAATCAAAGGCAAAAATCATAGGTAATCGCCGTAAGTTTTGATTTATTGACTATTTTGTGTGAATAATAAATTATTTTTGTAGTTTTTCGAATGAATAAAATATGAGTGTAGTAAAAACATAACTAGTATTGCTCAAATAAATCCACTAAACTACTACGATAAATTTTAATTTTTAAAACTACATATCATTGCTTTAAAATTTGGCTTATTGGCTTTTTTGTGTAAAATTGTAATATTTTCGTACATTTTTTTATTCATGTCCAAAATCATTTTCAGTACATTCTATTAGAAATTTAAGGCCAAAAAAACCACATGTTATGGCTTTTAATTTTGGTTTATTGACTATTTTGTATGAAAATTATGGTATTTTTGTAACTTTTAAAGTAAAATAAATTAAGTGTGTCATAAAACGTGACTATTGTTCATCAAATATATCCTGTACTCTTTCACGGATAATTTCAAGGCAAAAAACTACAATGCATTATAAGACATTTTTATTTGTTAACCATTTGTGTGAGAAATGTGGTACTTTCAATGGTTTTTGAGTAAACCAAAATTTGAGTGTAATGAAAACATCACTATTATTCTTCAAGTATGTCCCGCAAACTGCTAAGAACAATTCAAGCTTAAAAACTACAAGTTATCGTTTAAGGTTTAGTTTTGTTGACTACTTTGTGTAAAAAATACGAAATTTTCGTAGTTTTCCGGGGAAAACAAAATAAGAGTGTAGTGAGAACATTTTTATAATTCATCAAAAATGTCCAATACAATCTTACGAACAATTTAAGAACAAAAAAACTATATGGCATCGCTTTGAATTTTGATTTATTGGCTATTTTATGTGAAAAATGGGGTATTTTAGCAGTTTTTTCAGTAAATTAAAATATCAGTTTACTGAAAAATCTCTTATTTTGCATAAACTGGTTGACTCCAGCTGTACGCATGATTTAGGGTCGTAACAACCATACAGTGGTTCAAATTCGTTTAAACGCACATACGATCAAAACATTATCTTTATGTTACTGCATAATAAAATTTATGATAATAACGCTCTAACTATCAGTAATACTACTTGTTGAAATGTATATTGATATCAAAAATTGTGAAATAGTTTGCCAATAACGAATATGGAAAAACCGGAAAAAGTGCGTTTAAACGAATTTTCCTCCAAAAATTTGACAGTTATTCCCTGATAAAAGTAAAACGAATTGAAAAGAATTCTTCGTCACTAGTGCAGATAGGGGCCGGATCACAACGTCCGAGGCCATACAGTCCCGGCCATTAAGTCGCGTTTTTTTTTTTGCGAAATAGCGTCCAAAAGTTAGGATGCGTCATAATATCCTATGTGCCTTCTTTCCTTGGACTTCGTGGCGTATCTGCAAGTTCGGACGTTATGCCCCAAAAAAATGCGCCATAAAGTCCTGGGACTTTATGGCCTCGGACGTTATGATACTGCGCCGTGCAGATAGCATATTGCGTGAGTGGCTATTAAAATGTATACTAATGAAACACAGATGACCTTAAAGTAAAGTTTACCGTTAAAAAATTAAGTGCGTTTAAACGAATTTGTACCACTGTATGTCATCGCTTTAAATTTTATTTTATTGATCAAAGTGTGCAAAAACTGCGCTCTCAAAAAAAAAAAAAAAAAACTAGGAAGTGCCTTTTGTTTAATAACTTTAAAATAGACGCTGTTCTTGAAACATGTCCGGTTCCATAGCAAAACAAAGTTTTAAAATCGGTTGAAAAACGGCCGAGAAATGTCAAAGTTGGACTTCCGACTTTTTTTCACCCTTGGTGGTTTAAAGCTTTGTTCACTTAGAATCCGGAATCATGTCACATTTTCTAGTGGCGCTCTCAATGGACATAATCATCATTCTTTTGCAGCACTCTGATCATACACTAATCCTCTTTAAGTGGTGAAAATTCGATTTTCTTGCAACGAGTGAAAAGTTATTTCAGATTGAAGACAAGAGGAGGAAAAAAATCTTGCACAAACACGTTGAAAATTTAGCGTGGTCAGGTACGACAGTCGCGAAAAATGTTAATATTGTCAAAACCATTATGTGTTATGTGCACAGATGTTGTTAACCATGGCATAAGGAAGTGTCCTCGGAAGAAAAAAGCTTGGGTTCATTGATAAATCTGCTTTGAATTTGAAGATTTGGTAAGAAGTTCGAACTCTGGGCATGGTTTTTTCGCAACAAGATGATGAGAACCAATTCATACAAGGATGACAGCCTCAAGAATCGCGTGCTGCTTTTCAAAAACGCACACAAGGGATATGTAGAGGTTTTACCTATTTTGATGAGCTTCCATGACAGCCGGAGACGTTCAGTGGTATCGTCACAGATGGGTAGTGTTTATCAACGAAAAAAAAAAACACTCAAATTTCGCGTTTTCTCAATTCACTGAATTGCCCCTCATTTCGAGCATGAGCATGAGATTTTTGTACGGTCATCTACAATTCGTAGTTGCTACTCCGTGTTTGACCAGAACAATCGAAATTGCACAAGGAACCAACAAACGGAGCTTGGGAGTAGCTACCGCTCTCAATGTGCATTTTCGAGAATTCCATACTTTATTAAGCCAATAACGGCGCCGGCCACGTCCTTACGGTCATCGAGGAAGGGAAGGAATGCTAGTGTGACGTACGTTGCTACTAGAGACCGAGATCACCTCATCTTCTCCACGATTGCCACGGGAAGGAGTTTTTGTTAATGGGGAGGGGAAAGTCACATGATGTGTATTGACTTTGGTAAGTAATTTGATTCATGCAACCTTTATACATCAAAACGCGTATTCATTTTGAATCAAATACTACGCATGCCGACACGGAAGATGACGAACCATTCAAATTGCATATTGTGAAAATACAAAAAAAAAATGAAAGAAAAATATTTATTATCAACAAGAAGTGCATTGGAAACTAGCGCCGAAACATAACGTGATGAACCTTTCAATATTTGTTAGGTAAATACATAAAAATCAGCATATTTTTATATTATTATTAGTTATTAATTGTTATGATAGAATGAAACGAGCTCACCGATAAATATCCATCTAAGTGTCCAGTGCTTATGTAATGCAGCATCTTCCATTAACTGGCTTTGACTCGGTAATCGCTTTACACACGGATACGACAATGTGCACATTCAAACCGACGACGCGACGACTGCAATCGAGCACAACAGCCTAGAACCCCTCACTTGTCGGCACACAGATTTTTTTTACTCTCACTGAATTGCCCCTCATTTCGCAATAAAAAAAAGTTTGGCAATTTTTCTTCGAAATCCTAATCAGACTAGTCAAGGCACTCAGGACACTGCATAGATGACCTGATTGTTGAACAAACGTGCGGAAGGGCTTGTTGCTAAAATTTACCACCGTTGTGCAGATTTTTGGAGAGGTCAACACTGATGATTCTTGAAAAAAGGTATAATTCAGTAACAAATTTTGAAAACGACGTATAATCAATGCTACACCATTGATTATACGTCGTTTTCAAAATTTGTTACTGAATTATTCGATAGTCAACTTTGAGCTGTTATATCTCCGGATTCAGTGAACCGATTGCAATGAAATTTTGACCATTTATGACTTATATAATGAGCTCTCAAAAACGTTTGACTTAACTTGAAATTATTAAGATATTAAGATAGAAAGTTATAGCGATCTTAATTATATCACGATTTTTCAGTAAATTCGTCTATTTTTAATATGCATCCCATTACTTTTTCAATTAACTGGCGACTATGTTGTTACTTTCCTTCAAAACACATTTATACAGGGTGTTTGTTTCCGGACTTTAAATAATTTGGGGGCAGATAGGTTTTGATGAGATATGAAAAGTGCCCAAGGAACATGGGATCGCAAATCACTGCAGAGTGAGTTATTCAAAATTCTATGATTTTTAACATGCAAAACTTAAAAAAACTGTATCTCAGCTACTGTTGCGGGAGATGAAGACGAATCGACTCTTATAGCAGACATATTTTGGTTCGGTCAGCTAAAAAGCTAAAATATAACGTTTATTTAAACATTCAATTGACATACACAATTTACCTGCAAATTCGGTAACCTAATTAGGGAGGCAGTTGCCTCCGTCCTGGTACACAAGCATCTCCACACTGGAGCTACAATTCGCTTTGTGTCCGTATTCTATTACGATGTACAATCATTACAATGGGTTGTCGAGGTAAGTACAGTGGTGCTCAAACTAATACAAATGTTGTTCAAATTAATTGCACGCATTCTGCGTAACAGCTACCTTTGATAAAAATCTCAACATTTTTGCATGAATTGAAAGCGTGAACCATTGTGCTGTTATGCTTCTTGGAAAAAAACTTAATCTAAAGTGATTAACATGCTTAAATGATGGAAAGTTTGCGACGAAAGCCGAAAAAATGCTTTTTTTTAGGTATTTTTGTTGTTATTTAATAAACACACGTAGTAAAGTAGAAAAGTGATGTTCTACAAAAGATTGTTTATGTTGTTTTCTACCAAACTCTCTTTGGGACCAACATTGAATTTTTTGTAGTTTGGCCACAATAATTAATTCAAAGTTAGGTAAGAAACTTATCGAATTGCGAAAAACATCGCCCCGATTTCATTGAACCGTGCTTTGGCAGCACTTCCTGTTCGTGTGCTTGCTGTTTACTCTCCCAACAGCAGGCAAGAGAAACTATTGCAACGCACATGAATAGCCAAACATGGCCACACAACCAACCAACTCGTCCTGATTGGTGTTATGTTTGGTCGTGCATAACAAATATTGCACCAATCTGGGCGAGTTGGTCGTTCGGGTGGGGAGTCGGAGAAGTTTGTAGCCAAGACCATGCCTCTGTTATTGTTGATGTGGTGGATGCGCACAGTTTAAAGCAGCGCATCGAATTTCCGCTATGGCGGAAAGCAATGCGGAGGTTGTGTGCGAAAAGACGCCGGAAAGATTTTTAAAACATTGCTACGCGAGCAGCGATATCAATGTTGGTCGCGGAGAGAAGGGAACGTTCAAAAATTACGTCCAACATTTTGGGGGGAGGGGGGTCTAAGAAAGTGTGACAGTACGTGTATTAGGTATAGGAAAATAGCGTGACAGAGGGGGGAGGGGGGTCTAGAAATCCCGAAAAACGATGGACGTAATAAATGAATCTTCCCGAAGACGAGCTGTGTGGTGTTTAAAATCCTTTGCCGAGTTGGGTTTCCTTGCACTCGCAGTCAAACTGCGGTGCTATTCAGATGGGGTGGGGTTATGCAGACGAAGTCAGATATTATTTTATTGATTTTAAATAAGTAATTCAATAAATAATGCCATAATTCCGTGGTCACCAAAGTGCGGCCCGCGGGCCGCACGTGATGTCCAGTTCTCTGTGTTGCCGTAGAATTCCTTGCAATGTTTCTTATGGAAGTTGTTCTGCCCCCGAAATCATCAAGAATAACGTGTTGAATGATTCAAAAATCGATCCAGATGTTGCAATACGAACAGTTGGAAAAATGAGCCTGAGGATCACTGCCACAATTAATTACAACAACAATTTTGTAACGATAATTGTTCCAAGCACTGTGCGCAAAATCTGCTTGCCTCTGATTGGTTATTAAATTATAAGTGTTCCCGCCAACCACAAACTTTTGCGTCTCAAAGTAGGTAGGAAAGCCTCCGCGCAAATGATATAAATAGAGGCCTCATAACGCAAACCGAGATCATTGTGTGCAAATCTGTGACGAAGAACAGTCCAGCCTCCAGAGCAGCTAGCAGAGCAGATCCTACCTGCAGAGGAGCACAGTGGTTGTGTGTCCAGCAACCGTGCTGAAGCCGACGAGGGACCCAGTCCAGTCGAGCAGCAACCAGCCTACCTGCAACCCCAACGAAGCCGGCGGCACCGAGGTGGAGTTCAACTCGCTAAGGGCCTGGTTTCTCAAATTGTAATTTTTATTGCATGAAACCAGAAGAAGAGTCATATCAGGTTATTTTTCCCAACTAGTCGCCATCCCACCGGTGTCCACCGATACGTGTGTGCTTTTAGTTGCATCAATTTTGATCCGCAAGCTGCAGATTTCCTGAGCTACCTACTTTGCATGTGAAGGGAGAAGATTTGTGCACGTGACTACAAACCGACGTAAGTCATCCTGTGTGTGAACCAAAGCCGTTTAGTAATTGCGACCTTTTTGTGCAGTGCCCTGAAACGCAGTCGGTTTTTATTGTATCCTGGAAGACCCGACTGACCGGCGGACCAGTGCAGATCGTTGTTGCTGTCTGTTCCTGCCTCGCGTGAATAGGTCGTCGCGGAAAACCAGATAAGTGGCATGCATGCATGAAAAAAAAGTGAAAAGCCAGTAATCGTGCACGAACTTTTTAGTTTCTGGCAAATGGTTTGCGCGTAGTTAGAATATCACCTAGAATTTTAAGCTCTAAATGTGAATCAGTTCTTTAAAAATTGGCCAATATACGCAGTAGTTTAATGTGGGTGAGAACACTTTTTGATTAATATAGTAGTTTTTTTTTTTTTCTGATTATTGATTTTGTTTTATTATTTTGTGCTACGGTGTTTTGAGCAGCTTCTCCATAGAATCAAGTGTGGTCGGACCTACGACTGGCCGACAGCTAGCGGGCAACCTAAATTGAGGTTCCGGCAATCCAACTTTTGGATTGGCGCTTAAGCTGGAATTTTTCCAACGAGATTTTGCTGCAATTCGGGCATTCGTTATTTTTGCTGGAGGTTTCTGTGGTCCCACCGGGAAAAAACGTTACAATTTGGCGCCCAACGTGGGGCACGAGGCCGTGTCCCGGTAGATTTTTAGTTGATTTTTATTCAAATTAGGTTGTGTTCTGTTTGGAAGTTATTATTTTGTGTGTTGTGTACATGATGGAGCAGAATAACAGATCAATCGATGGTTTGATAAACGATATGCATTTTGATGATTTCGAGGCAGGTGTTAGTGGTAATTATAACCGAAATGTGCGATATGTACCACCGACGAAATGGGGAATTAGATTCGACAACGAGAACGGTAATTTGAGCGTGGCTGATTTCATTGAAACAGTCGAACGGAAAGCAGGGCTGTATCGCGTTTCGCGGTATGAGCTTTATGAGTGTTTTAGCGAATTGCTCGGCGGTAATCCGTTGATTTGGTATCGCGCATTCAAAGACAGATTTGTCTCTTGGCTTACGTTGAAAGAGGAGTTTTTACAGCAGTTCACAAAGGCCGATAATGATTATTTGATCGAAAGACAGTTACAATCGCGATTACAACAACCAGGAGAAAGTTTCGGGATCTATTACGCTTGCATGGAGTTGTTATTCAAAAAGCTAAGAAGGCGTAAGACAGAAGAGATGAAATTAGAGTACCTGATTCGGAATCTTGATGATTTCTACTTGAACCGAATCCCAGAAGGTCAAATTGAAACTATCGCGGAATTAGGGCAGTTCTGTGAGGGTCTAGAAAAGAGCAGGGAGATTTTGCGTCGAAGGCGAATGAGCCAGTTTCCCCTGGCAGAACCTTCATTGCAGGGTAAAATCAATGTGCCGAAATCACGTGTAAATGAGGTCCACTTTGATGGCCCGGCAAGCGGTTTTCCACAATTTCCGCAAAGTTCTAATGATCACTTTGAAGCATATGGCGGTGCGCAATTCAAAGATCCCAGAGATGCTTCTTTGTTCCAAAATCGCCATGATACATCGAGGTCTCCTTTACAATCGCAGGTCGCTGCGAATTGGGCAGTTTCTGCTCAACCTTCTGCAGCAGGCTATTGTGCAAATCATGCCAATACTCGATCCGAAATCTACAATTTTGATGGTCCTCATTGTTCTCAGGTGGATAGACAGGCTAGTAGCCAGCAGTGGCGAGCACAGCCTACCGAATTGGTCCATTGTTTCCAAAATTTGAATACACCAAACAATCATGTCTGTTGCGCCCAGGGTAGAATAGACAATGCAGATGTTGTTGCCAGGAACAATCCAAATACATCTATGCAGGTAGCTTCGCAATATAATGCAGTGAATTGTGAGTTTGTTCCCTCACAAGCCCAACAATGCCCTGTAACCATGCCTGTAGCAGTAGTGGAAGATGAACCAGATGTAGCTCAACTCTCTCAGACGATGGTAGATTGTTTCGCGATAAGAGAATTTGCCGGTAAATGCTTCAATTGCAAGAACACTGGTCATCATTGGCGTAACTGCCAACAGCCGAAGAAGTTCTTTTGTCACCGCTGTGGTTTGGAAGGTAAATCGATGCAGTCTTGTCCCAATTGCACGGGAAACCGTCCAGCGGGATCAAGACAGTAGAGAGGTCACTTGGTTCCGCGCCGTTATTGAATCTCTCATTGCCGCATATATTAGAGATTGTGTACCAACCACAAGACAACCGGCCGTACGCGAGTGTAGAAGTTTTCGGCAAACCGATGATAGGGTTGTTGGATTCAGGTGCATCCGTTTCCATCCTTGGCCGAGGGTGCTATGACTTAGCTAAGCAATTAGATCTTTCTCTTTTTCAAATCAATTCATCAATAGCTACGGCAGATGGGTCGGTTCATAACGTTTTACATTGTGCTTATATCCCATACACATTCGAGGGGAAAACGGAGATTGTCTTGACGGTTCTGTCTGAGGCGGTCGCTAATCCTCTAGTGCTAGGCATCGATTTTTGGAACTCGTTTAAAATCGCTCCTGCTATCCTCGGTAATATCTGTAGCGCCGAGATCAAGAAGCCGTCAGAAGGTGAGCCTAAGATCTACTCCTGTACCCCAGAACAGCAGAAAGAGCTCGATACGGTCATAAAGGAATTTTTACCGTATACTGAAGGAAATCTTACGCGTACTTCTGTATTAGAACATTTCATAGACACCGGTAATAGCGATCCGATAAAACAGAAATATTATCCTGTTTCCCCGTACGTGCAGAAAGAGATCGACAAAGAATTAAATCGTATGTTGAATTTGGGAGTAATTCAGTCGTCTAGCAGTTCGTGGTCTAATCCGATTGTGTCAGTCAAAAAGCCTGACGGTAGCGTGCGTCTGTGTTTAGATTCACGAAAATTGAATAATGTAACTAAGAAAGATGCTTATCCTTTGCCTCATATTGCGGGAATACTAGGTCGGTTCGAAGGGACTCGATACGTGTCCAAAATTGATCTTAAAGATGCATTTTGGCAAATCCCATTGGAGCGCAGTTCTCGCGAGAAAACTGCTTTCACAGTGCCTGGTCGTGGTCTTTTCGAATTCGTTGTGATGCCCTTCGGGCTTCATAATGCACCACAAACACAATGTCGTCTGATGGACAAGGTGCTTGGAGTTGATCTCCAACCATTTGCTTTTGTGTATTTAGACGACGTCATAGTCACTACCGATTCTTTCGAAAAACATATTGAGGTTCTCCGTGAGATCGCAAAGAGATTAAGAGCTGCTCAAATTTCCATTAACGTGAACAAATCGCAGTTTTGTGCCCCGTCTGTGAAGTACTTAGGTTTTGTGGTCGATCAGGATGGCATCCGTACGGATCCAGACAAAATAAAAGCAATAGTCGACTTTCCGCCTCCTACGTCGGTTAAAGAGGTTCGACGGCTCGTCGGTTTAGTAAATTGGTACCGTAGGTTCATTCGGGATTTCTCTACGTTGATCGCGCCTATAACTGAGCTTTTGAAAGTCCCGAAACGAAAATTTTCGTGGAGAGGAGTATGAAGCCAATACAGCATTTTTGGAGCTCAAGAGTGCTCTGTGCTCAGCTCCTCTCCTCTCGTGTCCAAATTACAATCTCGGGTTTTACGTCCAATGCGACGCTTCTGATGTAGGTGTTGGTGCCGTTTTGTGGCAAAACCATACTGACGGAGAAAAGGTGATCGCGTATATGAGTCAGAAGCTGTCCGCTGCGGAGAGAAAATACAGTAGTACCGAACGAGAATGTTTGGCTGTATTGTATGCTGTAGAAAAGTTTAGGCTGTATATCGATGGAGTAATTACAGATCATGAGTCACTCAAATGGCTGATGAACCTTAAAGACCCCTCAGGTAGACTTGGGAGATGGGCGTTAAAACTCCAGGGGTTCGACTTTGTGGTTGTCCACAGGAAAGGCAAACACAATATCGTGCCTGACGCCTTGTCTAGGGCTATCAACTGTGTCATGGAAATCAGTGTAGGTGATAAATATCAGACCTGGTACAATGAGTTGTTTAAGCTGATTCAGGAAGATCCCACACAGTCTCGAGAATATCAGGTTCGCAATGGCAAACTTTACCGTTATCAAAAGTCGAATTTAGGATTGCTCTACAATTGGAAGCTCGTTGTTCCTCCCGATCAAAAATTAGAAATTCTACGGAAGAATCACGATGATGTCGCGCATTTAGGAGTATCGAAAACCATTAATCGTATCTCAGAAAACTATTTTTGGAAGGATATGAGAAATGAAATCAAGGAGTACATTCGTTCGTGTTCCGTTTGTAAGGCTTCCAAGCCACTAAATGTGAGTTCGCGTGCACCAATGGGCCACCCTAAAGTAGCGAATTTTCCATTTCAGGTGATCTCGATGGATTTTGTTGGTGTATTGCCACGGTCCAGAAATGGCAACACGGTCTTGTTTGTAGTGTCCGATTGGTACTCTAAATTCGTCTTTCTACATCCTATGAGAAGTGCCGATACTTCAAGAATGTGTGAGTTCATTGAGAAACATGTTTTCCTAAAGTTTGGTGTCCCCCAGATTGTTATTTCCGATAATGGCAGTCAATTTATTAGTAAAGAATTTCAAAATTTCCTACAAAACTACGGGGTTGAACATCATAAAAACGCCGTTTATCATCCTCAAAACAATCCCGCAGAGCGTGTGAACAAAGTAGTTGTTTCTTCAATTCGGGCCTCGTTAGGAGAAAATGCCTCACACAAGGACTGGGATCGTAATATACAGATAATAGAGTATTCCATAAATACAAGCGTACATGAATCCATCAAACTATCACCTTATTTCGTTCTCTTCGGCCGAAACCATATCAAATACGGTAAACAATACCAAGAAACGTCTACCGATGCATCGGATGCTTCGGATGAACTGAGTACCCGGTTTCAAACGTTCGAAAAAATCAAAGATATCGTCGGGCGCGAGCTATCGGCAGCGTACAATCGCCAAAGCCATTACTATAATACCCGAAGCAAAAATCTGACCGTTTTTCGGGCTGGCGATATCGTATGGAAAAGAAATTATTGTCTATCGAAAGCGTCGGACAATTTTTGTGCAAAACTAGCTCCTCTGTATACACAGTGTCGTGTAGTATGTAGAACTGGTAGTAATACCTATGATTTAGCAGATATGCAAGGAAAATTTTTAGGTAATTATTCGATTCAGGATATTCGTCCTATATAGCTCGTTTTTTGTTAAAAGTCTTCGCGAAAGATGAAGCACCGAAATGAGAGCATGAGCATGAGCATAGATGACCGTACTATTCGTAGTTGCTACTCCGTGATTGACCAGAACAATCGAAGTTGCACAAGGAACCAACAGACGGAGCTTGGGAGTAGCTTACCGTCCTCAATGTGCATCTTCGAGAATTCCAAACTTTATTAGGTCAATAACGGCGCCGGCCACGTCCTTACGGTCATCGAGGAAGGAAAGGAATGTTATTATGACGTGCGTTGCTTACTAAAGACCGAGATCACCTCTGCGTCTCCACGTCTGTCATGGGAAGGACTTTTTGTTAGTGGGGAGGGGAAAGGGCGCATGATATGAGTTCACTTTGGTAAGTGGAGTGATTCATGCAACCCTATTAATATCAAACCACTTATTTTCATTTGGACTAAAACAAAACACATGCCGACATCGAAGATGACGAACCATTCAGATAGTTTTCGAAGTGCGAAAATTAACGAAAGAGAAAATAAAGTGATTTGAACCAACGTGGCTTTGGAACTTGGGCCGACACTTGACGTGACGAACATTTCAATGTCTGTTGACTAAAATCGCAAAAAATGTTGTTTGTTGCATTTATCGTATCATGAATCGCCCCGTACGAAGATGAGCAGTCAAATAGACGACGACGACCGAATGAAAACGCGGCCTGTACACTTTGCCTCCAAAAACTCACTCTCGCAAAAATCTAGCAAAGCGAGCGCGCGAAACTTTGCTGCTGCCGAACTACCGCACACTACTGACTGCTTGGCGTCCCGTCGTCGGAGCCCCGCAGAGAGAAGGGGAAAGAAAATCGCAAAAATCTAAGGGCTCGCTCAAATATTACGTAACGCTATGGGGGGAGGGAGGGGGTCTAGCACTGTGTTACGCTTCATACAAAAATTTCAAATTTCTCATACAAAAGTTGTTACGTGGGGGTGGGAGGGGGTCTAAAATTGTCAAATTTTGCGTTACGTAATATTTGAATGAACCCTAACAAAGCGAGCGCGCGAAACTTTGCTGCTGCCGAACTACCGCACACTACTGACTGCCTGGCGTCCCGTCGTCGGAGCCCCGCAGAGGGAAGAGGAAAAAAAAATCGCAAAAATCTAACAAAGCGAGCGCGCGAAGCTTTGCTGCTGCCGAACTACCGCACACTACTGACTGCTTGGCGTCCCGTCGTCGGAGCCCCGCAGAGAGAAGGGGAAAGAAAATCGCAAAAATCTAGCAAAGCGAGCGCGCGAAGCTTTGCTGCTGCCGAACTACCGCACACTACTGACTGCTTGGCGTCCCGTCGTCGGAGCCCCGCAGAGGGAAGAGGAAAAAAAAATCGCAAAAATCTAACAAAGCGAGCGCGCGAAGCTTTGCTGCTGCCGAACTACCGCACACTACTGACTGCTTGGCGTCCCGTCGTCGGAGCCCCGCAGAGAGAAGGGGAAAGAAAATCGCAAAAATCTAGCAAAGCGAGCGCGCGAAGCTTTGCTGCTGCCGAACTACCGCACACTACTGACTGCTTGGCGTCCCGTCGTCGGAGCCCCGCAGAGGGAAGAGGAAAAAAAAATCGCAAAAATCTAACAAAGCGAGCGCGCGAAGCTTTGCTGCTGCCGAACTACCGCACACTACTGACTGCTTGGCGTCCCGTCGTCGGAGCCCCGCAGAGAGAAGGGGAAAGAAAATCGCAAAAATCTAGCAAAGCGAGCGCGCGAAGCTTTGCTGCTGCCGAACTACCGCACACTACTGACTGCTTGGCGTCCCGTCGTCGGAGCCCCGCAGAGAGAAGGGGAAAGAAAATCGCAAAAATCTAGCAAAGCGAGCGCGCGAAGCTTTGCTGCTGCCGAACTACCGCACACTACTGACTGCTTGGCGTCCCGTCGTCGGAGCCCCGCAGAGGGAAGAGGAAAAAAAAATCGCAAAAATCTAACAAAGCGAGCGCGCGAAGCTTTGCTGCTGCCGAACTACCGCACACTACTGACTGCTTGGCGTCCCGTCGTCGGAGCCCCGCAGAGAGAAAGGGAAAGAAAATCGCAAAAATCTAAGGGCTCGCTCAAATATTACGTAACGCTATGGGGGGAGGGAGGGGGTCTAGCACTGTGTTACGCTTCATACAAAAATTTCAAATTTCTCATACAAAAGTTGTTACGTGGGGGTGGGAGGGGGTCTAAAATTGTCAAATTTTGCGTTACGTAATATTTGAATGAACCCTAACAAAGCGAGCGCGCGAAACTTTGCTGCTGCCGAACTACCGCACACTACTGACTGCTTGGCGTCCCGTCGTCGGAGCCCCGCAGAGGGAAGAGGAAAAAAAAATCGCAAAAATCTAACAAAGCGAGCGCGCGAAGCTTTGCTGCTGCCGAACTACCGCACACTACTGACTGCTTGGCGTCCCGTCGTCGGAGCCCCGCAGAGAGAAGGGGAAAGAAAATCGCAAAAATCTAGCAAAGCGAGCGCGCGAAGCTTTGCTGCTGCCGAACTACCGCACACTACTGACTGCTTGGCGTCCCGTCGTCGGAGCCCCGCAGAGAGAAGGGGAAAGAAAATCGCAAAAATCTAGCAGAGCGAGCGCGCGAAGCTTTGCTGCTGCCGAACTACCGCACACTACTCCTTCGCGAAAGATGAAGCACCGAAATTAATATTAAGTCGTTTATTATATCAATACGATTTGTTACTGCTGAAAGAAGTACGTATAAAGCAGCACACTAAATGATTAAAGCCTTCTGGCCAGGACAGAAGCATTTTTGTTTGAAAGTCTTCGAAATCGGAATCCGGAGCATTTGTTCAAATTGTAAAAGTCTCCTAGTGGGAGCATCTTGCGGTTCGTTTAGATTTTAGAAAAAATGTGTCTCGTTGTAAAAATTAACTTCAAAAATTTATATTTTTTTCTTCTTTGAGAAAGAAGGTAGTGTAACGATAATTGTTCCAAGCACTGTGCGCAAAATCTGCTTGCCTCTGATTGGTTATTAAATTATAAGTGTTCCCGCCAACCACAAACTTTTGCGTCTCAAAGTAGGTAGGAAAGCCTCCGCGCAAATGATATAAATAGAGGCCTCATAACGCAAACCGAGATCATTGTGTGCAAATCTGTGACGAAGAACAGTCCAGCCTCCAGAGCAGCTAGCAGAGCAGATCCTACCTGCAGAGGAGCACAGTGGTTGTGTGTCCAGCAACCGTGCTGAAGCCGACGAGGGACCCAGTCCAGTCGAGCAGCAACCAGCCTACCTGCAACCCCAACGAAGCCGGCGGCACCGAGGTGGAGTTCAACTCGCTAAGGGCCTGGTTTCTCAAATTGTAATTTTTATTGCATGAAACCAGAAGAAGAGTTATATCAGGTTATTTTTCCCAACTAGTCGCCATCCCACCGGTGTCCACCGATACGTGTGTGCTTTTGGTTGCATCAATTTTGATCCGCAAGCTGCAGATTTCCTGAGCTACCTACTTTGCATGTGAAGGGAGAAGATTTGTGCACGTGACTACAAACCGACGTAAGTCATCCTGTGTGTGAACCAAAGCCGTTTAGTAATTGCGACCTTTTTGTGCAGTGCCCTGAAACGCAGTCGGTTTTTATTGTATCCTGGAAGACCCGACTGACCGGCGGACCAGTGCAGATCGTTGTTGCTGTCTGTTCCTGCCTCGCGTGAATAGGTCGTCGCGGAAAACCAGATAAGTGGCATGCATGCATGAAAAAAAAGTGAAAAGCCAGTAATCGTGCACGAACTTTTTAGTTTCTGGCAAATGGTTTGCGCGTAGTTAGAGTATCACCTAGAATTTTAAGCTCTAAATGTGAATCAGTTCTTTAAAAATTGGCCAATATACGCAGTAGTTTAATGTGGGTGAGAACACTTTTTGATTAATATAGTAGTTTTTTTTTCTGATTATTGATTTTGTTTTATTATTTTGTGCTACGGTGTTTTGAGCAGCTTCTCCATAGAATCAAGTGTGGTCGGACCTACGACTGGCCGACAGCTAGCGGGCAACCTAAATTGAGGTTCCGGCAATCCAACTTTTGGATTGGCGCTTAAGCTGGAATTTTTCCAACGAGATTTTGCTGCAATTCGGGCATTCGTTATTTTTGCTGGAGGTTTCTGTGGTCCCACCGGGAAAAAACGTTACAATTTATGCTAATTTGCTAAATAAGTTGTGATTAATCTTTTTTCTGGCATTACGTGCCATCGGGTACACAGTCTGTTCTGTACTATTTAAGGTATGAATGGGAGATATTAAAGTGGATTATTGCGGGGAGTTGGGGTTCTTAAATAAATGTTTAAGAACTTGAGAAGATATTGGGGGGCATTCTGAGAGAAGTCGGTTCCTCCCAGTAAGTGTTTGGTAATTTTCGGTGATATTGGGGGACATTTTGAGGAAAGTTGGGTCCTCCCAAAAAGTGTTCGGTAAATTTAGGTGATATTGAGGGGCATTCTGAGGGAAGTTGGGTCATCCCAATAAGTTTTCGGTAATTTTAGGTGATATTTGGGACATTCTTAGGGAAGCTGGGTCCTCCCAATGAATGTTCGGTAATTTTGGGTGATATATGAAAGCATCCTCCCAAAAAGTGTTCGGTAATTTTAGGTGATATTGGGGGACATTCTTAGGGAAGAAACTTACTTACTGGTCAGGCTAAGCAGCCTCTGCTGTACATTGTAGCCGCCTCCATTCCACTCGGTCCATGGCTGTTTGTCTCCAGTTCCGCACTTTGCGTAGGGTCCGCAGATCGTCCTCCACTTGGTCGACCCACCAAGCTCGCTGCGCTCCACGTCTTCTTGTACCGGTTGGATGACTCTCGAGAACCATTTTAGTCGGGTTGCTATCCGACATCCTGATGACGTGACCCGCCCACCGTAGCCTCCCGATTTTCGCGGTATGGACGATGGTTGGTTCTCTCAGCAGCTGATGCAGCACGTGGTTCATTCGCCTTCTCCAAGTCCCGTCTTCCATCTGCACTCCGCCGTAGATGGTACGCAAAACCTTCCGTTCGAAAACTCCAAGGGCGCGTTGGTCCTCTGAACGTAGGGATGTTTCGTGCCCATAGAGGACGACCGGTCTAATCAGCGTTTTGTAGATTGGTTCGTGTTACGGCGAACTTTATTCGACCGTAGAGTTCTGCGGAGTCCAAAGTAAGAACGATTTGCTGCCACAATACGCCTCTGAATTTCTCTGCTGGTGTCGCTGTCGACGGTCACCAGTGAGCCCAAGTACACGAATTCTTCAACCGCCTCGATTTCATCACCGTCGATATGAATTGGGGTGGCGGGCGCGGTGATTCCTCCCTGGAGCCCTTTGCCATCATGTACTTTGTCTTCGACACATTAATGACTAATCCGATTCGCCTGACTTCACTCTTTAGTCGGAGGTACGTTTCCGCAATCGTCTCAAATTTACGAGCAGTAATATCAATATTATCGGCGAAACCAAGCAGCTGAACGGACATCGTGAAAATCGTCCCACTCGTGTTTATCCCCGCTCTTCTTATTACACCCTCTAAAGCGATGTTGAACAACAAGCTCGAAAGACCATCACCTTGCCGTAACCCTCTGCGAGATTCGAAGAGACTCGAGAGTGTCCCTGATACTCAAACTACGCACATCACTCGATCCATCGTCGCTTTGATCAACCGTATCAGTTTATCCGGGAATCCGTATTCGTGCATAATCTGCCATAGCTATTCTCGATCGATTGTATCATACGCCGATTTGAAATCGATGAACAAGTGATGTGTGGGCACTTTGTATTCGCGGCATTTCTGCAACACCTGGCGGATGGCGAACATCTGGTCCGTTGTAGCGCGTTCACCCATAAATCCAGCCTGATATTACCCCACGAACTGTCTTGCAATCGGTGATAGACGGCGGCATAAAATTTGAGAGAGTATCTTGAAGGCAGCGCTCAGTAGTGTGATCGCGCGGTAGTTCCCGCAATCCAACTTGTCGCCTTTTTTGTAAATGGGACACACGACACCTTCCATCCATATTCCTCCGGTAATACTTCCTCCTCCCAAATCTTGGTAATGACCCAGTATAGTGCTCCCACCAGTGCTTCTCCACCGTATTTTAGAAGCTAGCTTGGTAGTTGATCTGCTCCAGCGGCTTTGTTGTTTTCAACCGACCAACCTCCTCCTCAATCTCTTGAAGGTCAGGGGCCGGAAATCTTTCATCCTGTGCAAATACTCCTAGATCTGTTACCACCCTACCTTCGGTACTTGCAACGTCGCCATTGAGGTGCTCATCGTAATGCTGCCGCCACCTCTCGACCACCTCACGCTCGCTTGTGAGAATATTCCCGTGATTATTTCGGCACATGTCGGCTTGTGGCACAAAGCCTCTGCGCGAGCGGTTCAGCTTCTCGTAGAACTTTCGTGTGCCCTTAGCGCGGTACAGCTCTTCCATCGCTTCGCGATCTCGTTCTTCCTGCTGGCGCTTCTTCATCCGGAAGACTGACCCGAGCAGTAGGGAATAACAACAGCATAAGGAGCTGTGTTATTTGGGTAAAATAACTGAATAATAGAATCGATGATTTTTATGTTATTAACATAATATATTATGTTATAAACTTGTCTGTCATAAGCGGCAAAATAACAAATATCATAACAAAAAAATGTTCTTTGAAAACCATTTTAATAACTTGTTTTGTTAGTTTCGATAACAACTTAATAACAGTAAATTTGGAAAATATTTCAATAACAAGTTTAGATATGAATGTGTTATTGATAATAATCGGAAAGCAAAATTTGTTATGGTATCAAAATCGTAACTAAATAAATTATGATACTTATTGTATAAAGTTATCTACTTTGTCTCACAAACCCACCAATAACATGAGTAACAATACTTTAAATGATTGAAAAATACTATATTCATATTCAGAATCAGAATAAATTAATCATTTTAAAAGAATATAAAAAAAACTCCAGAAATTTCTTTGAAAGTTCTTCCACGAAATCGTTCACAGATTTTCAAAGACTCCTCTAGAAATTCCTCCAGAATTATGAACAGAATCCCTTCAAGGATTTCTTCAGAATTTCTCGTGATTATTTGTCCCGAATTTCATCTTAATATGTCTCTGAAAATTTCTTTGAGAATTTATCCAGGAGTTTTTTCTGAAGAATTCTGCAGGAGTTTTTCAAAAGATTTTGCCAACAATTCTAATAATAGCCCAGAAGAATTACTTTTGGAATTTCTAAGAAGATTGTGCCAGGAGCTCTTTTGAAGACTTGTCCAGGGTATCGAAGGGTTTCTTCAGAACTTCGAAGTGTTTTTCCGAATATGGAAAAATGGAACAAAACAAAAGGACAGATAATTATTATCGAATTGTGGCTTTGATTTCAAAACTTGTTACTGTTACGCTATTGTTGATAAGTTGATCAATAGTACAACAATAACAAAACTTGTAGTTCAACAAAATATGTTATTGAAATGTACCTGAGTGAACGTATATCAATTGCTAAATTATAACAAAATAAGATTGTCCAACAAAATTTGTCATTAAAAAGCTATGTCTTGATAATTAAATAATAACAAAACAATATATAAAAACAGGTTATGTGATTTCGTAGTTATTGATTTGATATTCTCCTCTGCTCGGGGAGTTCTGCCTGTTCTGCGCCTGTTTGTAACGTGCCTCATTCGCTCTCGTACGGCGTTGCAGCATCCTCGCCCATGCTGCATTCTTCTCGTTTTTCAACTGTTCACATTCGCCGCCGTACCAGTCGTTTCTGTGATTTGGAGTCGCGAAGCCTAGTGCTGTAGCCGAGGTACTACCTATGGCGGATCGGATGTCCCTCCAGCCATCTTCAAGTGTAGCTGCGCCAAGCTGTTCTTCCGTTGGTAGGGCCACTGCTAACTGCTGCGCGTAGTCTTGAGCCACTTCTACGTTACGAAGTTGCTCGATGTTGAGCCGCGGCGTTCGACTTCGACGCGTGGTGATAACTGTCGAAAGTTTTGAGCGCATGCATACAGCGACTAAGTAGTGATCTGAATCTATATTCGCACTGCGGTATGTGCGGACGTTGGTTATATCTGAGAAGAATTTACCGTCGAATAGAACGTGGTCGATTTAGTTTTCTGTTTGATGGTCGGGTGATCTCCAGGTGGCACTGTGGATATCTTTGCGGGGGAAGATTCTTAGGGATTTCTTAGGGATGTTGGTTCCTCCCAATAAGTGTTCGGTAATTTCCGGTGATATTGGGGGGCATTTTGAGGGAAGTTGGGTCCTCCCAAAAAGTTTTCGGTAATTTTAGGTGATATTGGGAGGCATGCTGAGGGAAGTTCGGTCCTCCCAATAAGTGTTCGGTAATTTTAGGTGACATAGGGGGTTTTCCTGAGGGAAGACGGGACCTCCCAATAAATGTTTGAAAATTTTAGGTGACATTGGGGGAGCATCCTGAGCGAAGTTGGGTGCACTTAATGAGTGTTTGGTAATTAAAGGTGATATTGTGCGGCATTCTGTGTCCTCCCAATTAGTTTTTGAGAATTTGAGGTCAATACTTCTTAGGTTTAATCACCGCATGACTTCATGATAATTGAATTTTGTTAGCTTTTCTTGGTGAACTTAACACTACTCAAAGAAGAAGGAAGTAACGAAAATATTGAAAGAAACGGTGGATAGAATCGCAAGTGTGCGGTGAGAGAAATTGAATAGAAGGCGGTTCATCTATCCACCGTTTTTTTTCTCTTTTTACTAGCTAAGACCTTTTGATCCATAAAAAACTGTTTCTTTCGTTACTTTCGTAGCTCTCCTCTTCTTGGAGTAGTAATAAAATAAGTTCATCAAGAAAAGCCAAACAAATTCAATTATCAATTTGAGGTGATATTGAAGGGCATTCTGAGAAAATCTAAGTCCTCTCAATTAGAGTTTGGAAATTTAGAGGATATTGGGAGGCGTCTTAAGAAAAGTTGGGTCCTACCAACGAGTTTTTGGAAATTTTTAGTGATATTGGTTAGTATTCTGCCTGAGAATGCCCCTCAATATCACCTAAAATTACTGAACACTTATTGGGAAGACCCAACTTCCCTCAGAATGCCTTCCAATATCACCTAAAATTTTCAAACGCTCATTGGGAGGACCCAACTTCCCTCAGGATACCCCCAATGTCACCTAAAATTACCAAACACGTATTGGGAGGACCAGGGGGAGCGACACTAGTTTTGCCAAGCCAAAAAACCTCAAAAAAAGCTGAAAAAAGCCCAAAAAAGACGCTAAAACTCGCAAAAGTTTTGCGGGTTTTACCGGGTTTTTGCGACTTTTTTCGGCTTTTTTGGGGGTTTTTCGGCTTGGCAAAACTAGTGTCGCTCCCCCCGGGGAGGACTCAACTTCCCTCAGAATGCCCTTCAATATCACTTAAATTTTCAAACACTTATTGGGAGGAACCGACTTCCCTCAGGATGCCCCCCAATATCACCTAAAATTTTCAAACACTCATTGGAAGGACCCAACTTCCCTCAGGATGACACCAAATAACACCTAAAATTACCGAACACTTATTGGGAGCATCCAGCTTCTCTCAGGATGACCCCCAATAACACCTAACATTACCGAACACTTATTGGGAGGAACCCACTTCCCTCAGGATGCCCCCCAATATCACCTAAAATTTCCAAACATTTATTGGGAGGACCCAACTTCCCTCAGGATGCCCCCCAATAACATCTAAAGATTTCAAACACTAATTGGGAGGACCCACCTTCCCTCAGAATGCCCTCCAATATCACCTAAAATTTTCAAACACTCATTGGGAGAACGCAGCTTCCCTTAGAATGCCCCCCAATGACATTTTAAGTTTTCAAACACTCATTGCGAGGAACCAACTTCCCTCAGGATGCTCCCCAATATCATCTAAAATTACCGAACACTCATTGGGAGGACCCAGCTTCCCTAAGAATGCCCCCAATATCACCTAAAATGACCGAACACTCATTGGGAAGACCCAACTTCCCTCAGAATGCCCCCCAATATTACATAAAATTACCGAACACTTTTCGGGAGGACTCAACTTCCCTCAGAATGCCTCCCAATATCACCCAAAATTACCAACCACTTTTTGGAAGGACCCAACTTCCCTCAAAATGCCCCCAATATTACCGAAAATTTCCGAACACTTATTGGGAGGAATCAACTTCTTTCAGAATGTCCCCCAATATCACCTAAAATTACCAAACACTTATTGGGAGGAACCAACTTCCCTAAGAGTGTTCTCTAATATCACCTAAAATTACCGAACACTTTATGGGAGGACCCAACTTCCCTCAGAATGCCCCCCCAATATCACCTAAAATTACCGAACACTTATTGGGAGGATCCAACTTCCCTCAGAATGCATCCCAATATCACCTAAAATTACCGAACACTTATTGGGAGGAACCAACTTCCCTCAGAATGTCCCTCAATATGACCTAATATTACAGAATACTTATTGGGAGCACCCAACTTCCCTCAGAATGCCCCTCAATATCACCTAAATTTACCGAATACTTATTGGGAGGACCCAACTTCCCTCAGAATGCCCCCCAATATCACCTTAAATTAGCGAACACTTTTTGGGAGTACCCAACTTCCCTCAAAATGCCCCCCAATATCACCGAAAATTACCGAACACTAATTGGGGGGAACCAACTTCCCTCAGAACGTCCCCCAATATCACCTAATATTACCGAAAACTTATTGGGAGGACTCAACTTCCCTAAGAATGTCCCCCAATATCACCGAAAATTACCGAACACTTATTGGGAGAACCCAACTTCCCTCAGAGTGCCCCCCAATATCACCTAAGATTACTGAACACGTATTAGGAAGCCCCAACTTTCCTCAGAATGCCCCTCAATATCACCTAAAATTACCGAACACTTATTGGGTGGAACCAACTTCCCTAAGAATGTCCTCCAATATCACCTAATATTACCGAACACTTATTGGGAGGACCCAACTTCCCTCAGAATGCCCCTCAATATCACCCAAAATTACCGAACACTTATTGTAATGACCCAACTTCCCTCAGAAGGCGCCTCAATATCACCTAAATTTACCGAACACTTTTTGGGTGGACCCAACTTTCCTCAAAATGTCCCCCAATATCACCGAAAATTACCGAACACTTGTTGGGAGGAACCGACTTGTCTCAGAATGCCCCCCAATATCTTCTTAAGTGTATACGCGAAGTGGTCACGGCACTGCACTGGCTTTCTTTCTATTCTTCCTTTTTCGGAAAAACTAACTCTACGATTATTACTTCTTACTGTTTATTCTTCTTCTAGACTTACTTTCTAACACTTTCTCGCAACCACACGGCACACTAACGTCGTCGACACCGACGACAAACGGACACCCGGACTTCTCCAACGAACCCACAACAACCGTCACCGCGAACAGACGAACCGGGCAGCCGACGATCCACACAACAATACAACGCCGCCCCGGCGTCAATCGCGGGTCTTTTAACTTGCCGTCGCAAGAACTCATTCTCCCGATCTGAAAAGAAATAAGAGAAAAGAGAAAAGCCAAAACGGGCGTCGTCCACTCTGGCTTCATTAGTTCGGCCGCGTGACTGAGACCTTGTTGGGGTTCAGTCAGCGCTGCCGGGCGACAAACAAAAATTAAACGAAAAACATTTCTCCGGCATTGGAGCGAGAACGTTATATCACCAGGTCAACCAGCAACAAGCAGTAAGCATTCTCTCTGCTTGCATCGCTTGTTTCTTGGTTAACCGGCGTTGGTCTATAAACATGACCGTGAAATCCACATGTGATGCAATCCACTAATTGCGTGGAGCACCATGAGGAAATAAATGGTCTTTCTTAGATCAATGGTGATCATTGATCTTTAGATTTATTCGATACAGGGAGGGAAATGCTTCCTTCGGTCGGCAGGACCGCTACATCCGCCCCCCCTTAAATTAAGTTTTTATTTGTGAAGCAAAGAAAAACTTGCAGTAGGCATTCGGCTAGCGTATACATTTGCGGGTTAAAGATTATCTTGCAAAAACGAACTAAACTAATCCTTATTTCTTTCCCTACTCTAAGATGATTCACCTTCCTCCAGACGCTCGAGTCTATCAAAATGCCGCTTCGTGTTTGTGTTGCAGTAGAAATTCATCGACCGAAACTAGATTTCAAGCACCAAAAACGGGTTATTTGTAGGGTTGTCCATTGAACGAAATCTCTCAACCAACCGCCATAATCTTTAAACTCGGAGTACCTCCCAAATAGTAACCAACATCCTTCCATTGCACGTAACCTTCTATCTGCACAAAGTCGTTTTCATGTGTTGAGTAGTTTTAGCTACCTATCACCATTCCCATTCCATCGAACCACTCTCAGAGATTCGACGAGTGTCTTTTCCATGTCACCGTTCAACTCCGTGAAGTTTGTCGGATTCAGCTGGCACATGTCATATAGTACTCTTGCGAAGCATTTCAGATGCCTAATGACTCCTCCCTTGGCACAGCTCGGAATATTCTTCCCATTCCAAATATATAACTTACTCCCGAAATCAAAGACTAGGATTTCCGGTCTAACATTTAAGCAGCAACATCCCAGCATTTCTTCCATCGGCGCTAAACCATCACCTTCAAACGTGTAAACCTTGTTTGTCTTAATCGGGCAACTCCCAACGGCTCGTCCTTGTCGGCATGACTAGCATCGCAGACTACCGCTCCATGATCCTTCTGACCCTATTCTGTCCCTACGAAAAATTCAAATTCCGTCTCCTATATCAATTAAGTTAATCAGTCAAATAAATAGTAAAAGAAATACTCCCTTATTTTTAAAGATTAAAAAGTACGAATTACATACGAACTATATTTTGTGAACTTTTAAAAATGGCATTCAATTATATTTTTTTTCGAAATACTTTTTTTTCGAATGTTTTTTTTTTGTTTTTTTTTTTCGTAAATATCTTATTTTTTTTTTCGAATATTTTTTTTTTAATATATATTTTCGAATATTGTTTTTTTTTCGAAAAATGTTTTTTTTGCCTTTTTTCTTAATACATGTGTAATATTAATAATAATGTAATAAACTTAATACATGTGTAATGTAATATTAATCAAATATTTCATCATGAATTGGCCTACTTCATTAGCCTTATGCCTTCGGCAAATTATGTGACAAACTTGAAAGTAAGGAAAAAAAAAAACCAATTGATCACAATTGAAACATCTTCAGAAGATCATTTCTGTCAACCAAAAACAATTTGCATTTTATATTCCATCAAATCTGGATTTCACTATATAAATAAAAAAAAAATTTTCGAGACGCTGCCGGAGAAAAAACAAAAAACAACAAACTTACATACTACATCATAATGTTGCAGGGATGCAAGGCAATAATCTATTTATCTTTCTTGCATATCCGCAAAAGCTTAAAAATAAAATGAACTCACCGAGTCTCTAGGTACCTTACTTTTTCGTCCTTTTCCGTTTGTTGTGGCAAGTCCTTGGCTGCCGGCATTGCTCCACCCCTTTCCCTTTTGAGGTTGTAGGTTGGGCCTGCAAGTATACTCCATTTCTCTTGATTAGCTTGTGTATAAAACCACGTTGTAAATATCATTCCATATTATTTTCACAGAGGATATGGGTTCCTCTAATCTCTCTTAATATTTCATTATTTCGTAGAGGTTTTGGATTTCCTCTTTCGTCGAAATTTGTAGACATTTGCTTTGTCTCCTTTCTGTGTTTTAAATTTTCTTATAATTTCATTTAAATTTTCAGAGGGCTTTTGTGCATCCTCTCTTAATTCTCTTAAGTTTTCATATTCGTTTTTTAAAAAAAACGCTTAATTTTGCTCTCGTTTTAGTTTCTGTACTATTAAATCATTGGAGGGTACGTGATCCTCTCCTAAATCATCTCTCCTTTCGTTCAAATTTTCCGTTTATTATGTTACTGAAGGGTGTGTATTCCTCTTCTTTATTATTTTTCTTCAATTATTTCCTTGTATTTTCTGTATTCCTGGAGGGTGTGTTTTCCTCTCCTTGATCATTTATTTCTCTTTGTTCTTTGATATCTATGGCCCTTACAGAATAGTAGTTACTCTGGTTTTCCAGCCCTTCGGTACATTCAAAAACTGAGTTTGACGGACACATTCATTGTTATAAATTAGCTGTAGGCTCATAGTTTATCAATATTTTTTTTTTTTGTTATGTAATTCCTCTCTTACTTCCCTTTCAATGTTTCATTTTATTATTTACTGAGGGTATTCTATTCCTCTCATTTTTGATTAATGTTCATTTATTTTTATAGAGGTTATGAAATTCCTCTCATTTCAATTAAGTTTTCATTTTATTATTATAGAGGGTATGAAATTCCTCTCCATTTCACTTTTAATTTTCATTTTGTATTTATTGAGGGTATGAAATTCCTCTCATTTTTCATTAATTTAATTTACCACTTTATCCTGAGCGGTGACAGATGAATATGATTTTCGTTTATATTTGCACTGATATAATTCATATCAATCGCTCTTTCTGTAATAGGTAATGTGTTTGGTATCATGTAGTTACTCTTATTATGCCTTTATTTTTATTTAAATTTGATCAACTAAGTTGTATAATCTATTCCTATATATATATTTTTCATAATCCTTAATGATTTGATTATGAGTGTAAATTAGTCAATATCATCGACAATATTTTAACATGAGGAATAATTAGCTCTCCTTTGTGAGTATTTACAATTGTTGTAAACGAGAATAAAAAATATTTATTGTTGATAAATGTTGTTTTTGGTTCAAATCAACCGTGGTCATCCCACAGGAGTTCCGTTAGGCACTCATAGTTTTCCGAAAAGACACACTCTCGTAGTGAATCTATCTCGTTTAAAAGATTGTCGAGTGGTTCGAAGTAATTCCGTTTTGCGAGACTCGCAATAGTTGCTTCCTCTTTGGTATCAACAGTTTCTTGTTGTTTGATTTGGCTTTGGAGTTCTTGAAAAAAATTCTCTTTATCATAGATAGTTTCTTGTAACTGTTGCAATTTCAACCGAGTTTTAGTATTGCAGTTTTCGCTCATAGCTTTCTCCGCATGGGCTTTCTTTAACTGTTTCAGCGTTGAGGTCAATTTGTTCTGCGTTTCCTCCTTAATTTCGCAAAAATTATCACTTGGACCTTTAAAACTTGTAACTTTTTCATAGCTACTGAAACATTTTGTATTTTCTTCCTGTGCTTGAACTTTAGTTGATAACGTATCCTTTTCATTGAGTAGCTTTTCAGATTTATCAATAGATTCTGCCAATTTTTTATTAAGATCGCTCTTCTGTTGCTCCAGCTTGATGTTAACCGTTTTCATACGATGGTTTTCTTTTTCCAGATCCAACATATTTCGCTCAAGATCTATAAACTTTGAAGATTGGTCATTCTTCTCTTGCTCTAAATTGATAATAACCGTCTTCATATGATAATTCTCCATTTCCAGATCAAAAATATTTCGTTCGAAACCCACAAACTTTGAAGAAATGTCACTTTTCTCTTGCTCTAAACTAATAATAACTGTTTTCATATAATGGTTCTCCTTTTCCAAATCCAAAGTCCTTTGCTCGAATTCCACAAACTGCGACTCCAACTCGTTCTTTTGTTTATTGCAAGTAGTTACCGTCAAGGATATCGTACTGTCAAGAACCTTCACTTTTTCCTCAGTGGCCTCCAGCTTGCTTTTCAAATCGTTTACTTCCTTCCTTAAGATATCTCTGTTTATTAACACTGCTTCCATATTCTTCTTATTGCTTTCGAGTTGCACCTTCAACTCGCGTATTAAAAAGTACGAATTACATACGATTAAAAAGTACGAATTACATACGAACTATATTTTGTGAACTTTTAAAAATGGCATTCAATTATATTTTTTTTCGAAATACTTTTTTTTCGAATGTTTTTTTTTTGTTTTTTTTTTCGTAAATATCTTATTTTTTTTTTCGAATATTTTTTTTTTAATATATATTTTCGAATATTGTTTTTTTTTCGAAAAATGTTTTTTTTGCCTTTTTTCTTAATACATGTGTAATATTAATAATAATGTAATAAACTTAATACATGTGTAATGTAATATTAATCAAATATTTCATCATGAATTGGCCTACTTCATTAGCCTTATGCCTTCGGCAAATTATGTGACAAACTTGAAAGTAAGGAAAAAAAAAAACCAATTGATCACAATTGAAACATCTTCAGAAGATCATTTCTGTCAACCAAAAACAATTTGCATTTTATATTCCATCAAATCTGGATTTCACTATATAAATAAAAAAAAAATTTTCGAGACGCTGCCGGAGAAAAAACAAAAAACAACAAACTTACATACTACATCATAATGTTGCAGGGATGCAAGGCAATAATCTATTTATCTTTCTTGCATATCCGCAAAAGCTTAAAAATAAAATGAACTCACCGAGTCTCTAGGTACCTTACTTTTTCGTCCTTTTCCGTTTGTTGTGGCAAGTCCTTGGCTGCCGGCATTGCTCCACCCCTTTCCCTTTTGAGGTTGTAGGTTGGGCCTGCAAGTATACTCCATTTCTCTTGATTAGCTTGTGTATAAAACCACGTTGTAAATATCATTCCATATTATTTTCACAGAGGATATGGGTTCCTCTAATCTCTCTTAATATTTCATTATTTCGTAGAGGTTTTGGATTTCCTCTTTCGTCGAAATTTGTAGACATTTGCTTTGTCTCCTTTCTGTGTTTTAAATTTTCTTATAATTTCATTTAAATTTTCAGAGGGCTTTTGTGCATCCTCTCTTAATTCTCTTAAGTTTTCATATTCGTTTTTTAAAAAAAACGCTTAATTTTGCTCTCGTTTTAGTTTCTGTACTATTAAATCATTGGAGGGTACGTGATCCTCTCCTAAATCATCTCTCCTTTCGTTCAAATTTTCCGTTTATTATGTTACTGAAGGGTGTGTATTCCTCTTCTTTATTATTTTTCTTCAATTATTTCCTTGTATTTTCTGTATTCCTGGAGGGTGTGTTTTCCTCTCCTTGATCATTTATTTCTCTTTGTTCTTTGATATCTATGGCCCTTACAGAATAGTAGTTACTCTGGTTTTCCAGCCCTTCGGTACATTCAAAAACTGAGTTTGACGGACACATTCATTGTTATAAATTAGCTGTAGGCTCATAGTTTATCAATATTTTTTTTTTTTGTTATGTAATTCCTCTCTTACTTCCCTTTCAATGTTTCATTTTATTATTTACTGAGGGTATTCTATTCCTCTCATTTTTGATTAATGTTCATTTATTTTTATAGAGGTTATGAAATTCCTCTCATTTCAATTAAGTTTTCATTTTATTATTATAGAGGGTATGAAATTCCTCTCCATTTCACTTTTAATTTTCATTTTGTATTTATTGAGGGTATGAAATTCCTCTCATTTTTCATTAATTTAATTTACCACTTTATCCTGAGCGGTGACAGATGAATATGATTTTCGTTTATATTTGCACTGATATAATTCATATCAATCGCTCTTTCTGTAATAGGTAATGTGTTTGGTATCATGTAGTTACTCTTATTATGCCTTTATTTTTATTTAAATTTGATCAACTAAGTTGTATAATCTATTCCTATATATATATTTTTCATAATCCTTAATGATTTGATTATGAGTGTAAATTAGTCAATATCATCGACAATATTTTAACATGAGGAATAATTAGCTCTCCTTTGTGAGTATTTACAATTGTTGTAAACGAGAATAAAAAATATTTATTGTTGATAAATGTTGTTTTTGGTTCAAATCAACCGTGGTCATCCCACAGGAGTTCCGTTAGGCACTCATAGTTTTCCGAAAAGACACACTCTCGTAGTGAATCTATCTCGTTTAAAAGATTGTCGAGTGGTTCGAAGTAATTCCGTTTTGCGAGACTCGCAATAGTTGCTTCCTCTTTGGTATCAACAGTTTCTTGTTGTTTGATTTGGCTTTGGAGTTCTTGAAAAAAATTCTCTTTATCATAGATAGTTTCTTGTAACTGTTGCAATTTCAACCGAGTTTTAGTATTGCAGTTTTCGCTCATAGCTTTCTCCGCATGGGCTTTCTTTAACTGTTTCAGCGTTGAGGTCAATTTGTTCTGCGTTTCCTCCTTAATTTCGCAAAAATTATCACTTGGACCTTTAAAACTTGTAACTTTTTCATAGCTACTGAAACATTTTGTATTTTCTTCCTGTGCTTGAACTTTAGTTGATAACGTATCCTTTTCATTGAGTAGCTTTTCAGATTTATCAATAGATTCTGCCAATTTTTTATTAAGATCGCTCTTCTGTTGCTCCAGCTTGATGTTAACCGTTTTCATACGATGGTTTTCTTTTTCCAGATCCAACATATTTCGCTCAAGATCTATAAACTTTGAAGATTGGTCATTCTTCTCTTGCTCTAAATTGATAATAACCGTCTTCATATGATAATTCTCCATTTCCAGATCAAAAATATTTCGTTCGAAACCCACAAACTTTGAAGAAATGTCACTTTTCTCTTGCTCTAAACTAATAATAACTGTTTTCATATAATGGTTCTCCTTTTCCAAATCCAAAGTCCTTTGCTCGAATTCCACAAACTGCGACTCCAACTCGTTCTTTTGTTTATTGCAAGTAGTTACCGTCAAGGATATCGTACTGTCAAGAACCTTCACTTTTTCCTCAGTGGCCTCCAGCTTGCTTTTCAAATCGTTTACTTCCTTCCTTAAGATATCTCTGTTTATTAACACTGCTTCCATATTCTTCTTATTGCTTTCGAGTTGCACCTTCAACTCGCGTATTTCACTTTCTTTACTTTCCAATTCGGAATTAATTGCCATTTTGTTCTCAGCAACCGATAAAGCATACTCTTCCTCTCGTGTCTTCAGCATAGTGACTTCCTGGCTTAATGCTTCATTCAATATTTTCTCATTGCTCAGCTTAGCTTCCAAAGCTTTCAACTTGTTATCAAACTTCTTTTCTTTTGCAGCCATATCGTTAGCAGCATCCCGCCTATCGTCATAAAGGTCTTTTATGTCACGTTGATACAGTTCTTCCAATCGAGCTTTTGATTCTTCTGGTTGCTCCCATAATTCCTTGTATTTTTCTGCCTCCATTGCTGTCTTATTATTGCAAATAGCATCGCTATTTTGCTTTAAGAGTGATTTTATTACTTGTTGGTAAGTGTTTGCAATCAAAAGCATTTTCTCTTCCGTATCTTTCCATAACTTCTTGTATTTTTCTACTTCCATTCTAAGGCCATTTTCCTCTTCGTTCGTCTTTCTGTGATTGTAATTGTTATCGTTTTGGTTGTAGTTGTTGTTGTTGTGATTGTAATTGTTGTTGTTGCGGTTGTAATTGTTGTTGTTGCGGTTGTAATTGTTGTTATTATTTCGTGGCTTATCAACCCGACCCGGTTGTAGTCGCCTATGAATGCCTCTTAATTCCTCTTCCTCATACTCTATCTCTTCCTCAGACTCTCTCTCGAGCCTGTCTCGCGATTCTCGGAAGAATCTATCCCGTTGGGAATACCTAGGAAATGCCATTTTTTTTTATTGAGGAGCTATGGAGAGTGCTACTTCCAAAAATGAGTTATCTGTGGTCATTAATTTTGTGATAGTTACTTATTCCATGCAAGTGCAAAATCCATAATCAATTACGAGAGAACTATAGAATCAAAACAGAACTATTTTCCCGTCGTGTTTCTTCATGTTTAATTTTTCCTTCAGCAAATTATTTAATTAATATCAATAGATATCAATTAATATCATCCGTAAATCAAGCCGTGCCATCAACACTCCTAATTTCACATGGCCATCCGTAAAGGCAATAATCGAAAAGCGCGAAAGTTTTACCGATAGGGTTTGGCCGTGTTTGTCGCAGTAACACGATCTTTGCTCTCATCTCCAGCAACCTATGTTTGTTTCTAATCACACCCATGTTCATTCCAAATCCGTTAAAATAGTAGGAGAAACCAACCGGGAAATAAATTGTTGATAGATTTTTGATAGACTCGTTCCTCTTTAACCACATGATTAAATCAGATGATTCATTAAAATTAAATTTTTCTTATAAATTTTGCAATATCTTTTCTACATGCTTTACTACATGATCTTGAGAAACGAAACTGCCATAAAATGTTCAAGCATTCCAAAGATTGCAATATTCATAGTTCATAATCTTCAATTTGATCAAGAGTTCATGTGAAAAAAAAGCCAACAAATATAATTATAAAAAAAAGGATTTATTTACGTGCAATTTTTGTTACTTGCCTTTCTCAAACTCAAATAAAAAAGATACAGTAATAGCATTCTATTAGAATGTTGTAACTTTCATTTTGTGCTAAGAGAACCAAAATCATACACATACACACTCCACTTAAAATCACTCAATTAAAAAAAAATATTGATTCGACTTACCCATTATTCTGCATCATATTGCTGGGTCCGATGAAGATACGTAGTTCCTCTTGTAGGAAATGATCTGGCAGTGATCGATTTGCAAGCGGTTTGCAAATGTGCGACTCAGTAGTATCCAGTGGGTCCAACTTCTTCTCTGTTTTGACTCGATGAGTAACACAACAATTTTCGTTAAAAGGAATCCGAGATCAGCATCACACTCAAACTGTGCACGGTTCAAGAGTTCTACTCAACTGAATGATTCACATTGTTTCGCCTAATAGTTTTCTGCGCAACACTTACACGATTTCTTCTGTAGTAACCAGCTGGGTCTTAGATACTTCAATAGGTTTTTATTCTTTTTCACTTTCCAATCACAAACGGCGTGCCTGCACTTGTTTAGCGCTTTTGCACTGTCACCAGAATGTAGACGCGAAGTGGTCACGGCACTGCACTGGCTTTCTTTCTATTCTTCCTTTTTCGGAAAAACTAACTCTACGATTATTACTTCTTACTGTTTATTCTTCTTCTAGACTTACTTTCTAACACTTTCTCGCAACCACACGGCACACTAACGTCGTCGACACCGACGACAAACGGACACCCGGACTTCTCCAACGAACCCACAACAACCGTCACCGCGAACAGACGAACCGGGCAGCCGACGATCCACACAACAATACAACGCCGCCCCGGCGTCAATCGCGGGTCTTTTAACTTGCCGTCGCAAGAACTCATTCTCCCGATCTGAAAAGAAATAAGAGAAAAGAGAAAAGCCAAAACGGGCGTCGTCCACTCTGGCTTCATTAGTTCGGCCGCGTGACTGAGACCTTGTTGGGGTTCAGTCAGCGCTGCCGGGCGACAAACAAAAATTAAACGAAAAACATTTCTCCGGCATTGGAGCGAGAACGTTATATCACCAGGTCAACCAGCAACAAGCAGTAAGCATTCTCTCTGCTTGCATCGCTTGTTTCTTGGTTAACCGGCGTTGGTCTATAAACATGACCGTGAAATCCACATGTGATGCAATCCACTAATTGCGTGGAGCACCATGAGGAAATAAATGGTCTTTCTTAGATCAATGGTGATCATTGATCTTTAGATTTATTCGATACAGGGAGGGAAATGCTTCCTTCGGTCGGCAGGACCGCTACATAAGTTCCCAAACATTTATTTAAGAACCCCAACTCCCCGCAATAATCCACTTTAATATTTCCCATTCATACCTTAAATAGTACAGAACAGACTGTGTACCCGATGGCACGTAATGCCAGAAAAAGATTAATCACAACTTATTTAGCAAATTAGCATAAATTAGTGTTGTAATTAATAATGGCATTATTTATTGAATTACTTATTTAAAATCAATAAAATAATATCTGACTTCGTCAGCATAACCCCTCCCCATCTGAATAGCACCGTAGTTTAACTGCGAGTGCAAGGAAACCCAACTCGACAAAGGACTTTAAACACCACACGTTAAGAAAAAGTTACTCTAAAATGAGTAAGATTCACACAAAATTGAGCTAAACTGGAACAGCTAAAAAATGAGTAACTTTTTTTCCAGCGATAGCACTGGCCCAAGTGCAAAAATCCAAACAGTTTAAGCCGTGTAATATTCTTCACATCGGCAAGAATATTATACAACCTTAACTGATGAGATTTTCGCACTTGGGCCAACGCTATCGCCGGAAATAAAATTTACTCATTTTTGAGTTGTCCCACTTTAGCTCCAAAATGAGTGAATTTTCTGACCGTGCACACAGCTCGTCTTCTCTCCGCGACCAGCATTTGTATTGCTACTCGCGTAGCAATGTTTTAAAAATCTTGCGTGCGTCCTTTGGCACGCAACCTCCGCATTGCTTTCCGCCATAGCGGAAATTCGATGCGCTGCTTTAAACTGTGCGCATCCCCCACATCAACAATAACAGAGGCATGGTCTTGGCTACAAACTTCTCTTCTTCTTCTTCTTCTTCTTTTTTCTGGCAAGCCGACACCGTCGGCATCAGCTCTAGTTTAACGTCCGCCTATTTCTGGTACTAAGCCTAAACACGGACGGTCAGGGAGACATCCACACACACCTGACACCCTACATATCGAACCCATCAACACATGGGCCGGGACCTACGGCTTTACTTCCTATCCGAGGGAAGGCGTGATCAGATATTTTTGTCTCAGAAATACCGACGGCGTCGACTAGGATTGAACCTAGACCGACTGGGGTGAGAGGCAACCACGCTTACCACTACACCACCGACGCCGCTACAAACTTCTCCGACTCCCCACCCGAACGACCAACTCGCCCAGATTGGTACAATGTTTGTTATGCACGACCAAACATAACACCAATCAGGACAAGTTGCTAGTTGGGAGAGTAAACAGCATGCACACGAACAGGAAGTGCTGCCAAAGCACGGTTCAATGAAATCGGGGCGATGTTTTTCGCAATTCGATGAGTTTCTTACCTAATTTTGAATTAATTATTGTTTCCAAACTACAAAAAAATCAATGTTGGTCTCAAAGTAGAAAACAACATAAACAATCTTTTGTAGAATATCACTTTCCTACTTTACTATGTGTGTTTATTAAATAACTCACATAGTAATTAAATGTTTATTGAATAACTCACTTAGTAGCGATTTGCGACCCCATGTTCCTTGGGTACTTTTTCATATCTCATCAAGACCTATCTGCATAGGTCACATAGTATTAAATGTTTATTGAATAACTCACTTAGCAGCGATTTGCGACCCCATGTTCCTTGGGTACTTTTTCATATCTCATCAAGACCTATCTGCCCCCAAATTATTTAAAGTCCGGAAACAAACACCCTGTATATCAGTCAATTAAAGTGAAATTAAATTAACTTTAATATGCATCTTGAATTTTGAAACGAAGTTTTGGATAATATTGCCTGTCCCGATCATTTTGTCTATCCCCTGTATACTTCCAAGAATTAATGTAAATGGTGGCAAGAATTATGTCGTGTTCAGGGAGTATTGAATGAAATTTAGGAAACTGTTACAAGTATCAGACATTTTATTATTCAGAGTTCAATATAACACATATATAAAAATAATTATACCTATTGCTGCGATTGTAATCAACAAATGTTATTGCTATTTTTCTGAATTGCTAATATTTACAATATGACAAAATGTTCAAAGACTTGCATTGCAACAAATTATTGCGTGTTTGGGGTTTGTATATTTGCACTTAGTCAATTTTATATGGATCTCATATACATATTATATCGTGAATCATAAAATCTTTCCATGGAAGGGTATTTGTTGATACTTGAAATCATCGGGAGAATACGTTTTGTATTCTTGGTATTCGCTTTACAAATAAGAAAATCATCAATCACGTTTTATATGTTTGTGGATAAGGTAATTTTATTATCATTCAGACCAAAAATAGTTCTTATTCTGGAAAATCACATTTTTTATTACAGTTTTTTGTTGCATCTATCTATATGAGACCCATACTTTATTTAATCACCAGTTTTTTAGTCTTCTGCATTTCTGTTGTCCACTCTACGTTTTCGTCCCGGTCCACCTGCAAAGTTTGCCACAGCCATCGCCATTCTATGTTTCGCCTCTTGTGCACCTACAAATAAATGAATGTATATAACAATGTTTCAAAAGTACGTAAATATAGTAAATACAGTTCATTATAGCAGTTAAAAATGGCATTACAATTTTTCAATAAAATTTGATTTGGAATGTTTTGTTGTTAACAAATGTATCTTCAGCAAGAGGCGCACAGTCTCTCAGAAATTGTCACTAGTTGTTGACAAAGTGTATATGCAAATTTTTAACCCGTGTGTGAATATCGTTCTATTGTTTTGTGGTTATTTTTTGACAATTCGTTGAAGTATTGTGTATATTAAGTGTTTTTGCCACTATAAAGTGGATTGTAATTTTGTGAATATCGTTGAATAACAAAGTGGTCATAAACTTCGGCATCATCATCTGTCTGTGTCGTACGAGTTGCATACAACTTCTTCGTCGTTAGTGCTAGCTTGAAAACTCTAATCTCTACCCGAGTTCGACTGGCTGCATATCTTCGAGGCGTTTTCATCAGTGCATCGCATCGTTTTGATCGCTTCTGTTGCAACGTAATCGTTTGGGCCTGAATATGGCTTGCAAAACCTGCCAAAAAGTTATTTCCGACAAGGAAGGCGTAATCTGCGTGGCCCTTGTAGAAATTCTTACCACATTCTTTGCGTCGGTTTGGATCTATCCTACGAATCATTGGAGGCCAACAAGAAAAACTTATTCTGGATGTGCGATGGATGTGCTGATATGTACTCCAGCGAAAATTTCCCGACGATGCCTTCCCACGATAACGCGCGTGAAGATGTAACTCTGCAGTCGCTGAAGGATGACATTTCCGGACTGAAAGAAATCGTTTATGCTCTTTCAACCAAGTTTGAGGGCAAACCTCTTACACCTTCGCTGAAAGCTCCTCGGCGGAAGGTTAATGACACGTTTCCTATTCCGAATACACCAAAACGAATACGTGACGATGGTTCAGGGGCTCAATTTAAAGCTAAACTTGTGAAAGAATGTATCGACTTGGGCAGTGATACAGAACCGAAGGTGGTGAAACTTGTTCCAAAGGACAAGGATCCAGGAACGCTAACATATGTAACTTTCAAAGTTGGCATAAGCAAGACGCTTAAGGAAATAGCATTATCGAAAGACACGTGGCCTGAGAATATCTTTTTTCGCGAGTTTGAGAATTGGGTTTTTAAATTTAGAAAAATGAATTGTTTTTTCGATTTCATACGAAAGAGCATCTTTTTCTGAGCCACTATGATTTTTTTCAGATTTTTAGAACTTTATTTTGGTGCCTAAAACCAATTTCAAAGAGATTTCCCGAAATCACCTTTTGACAGCTGAGCAACTGCTTGACAGCTCCGCCCAGTACAAAATGCGACGAGGGGTGATCCGACAAATCGCTCCCATACAAACTTCAAATTGATTTTTAAATAGGTTCCCGGGCACCAAAATTCATGAAAATTTGGATTTCGGCTCAGTTTGGCATGCAGATTCCGAATATGGAATTATCTCAACACCGCTAAAGAAGCCAATTATTTAAACAACAACCGCCGAGTCATCAGGATCGCCTCCAACAACAACCAGCCTGGAGGGGGTGGCCAATAGTGTCGTCATCGTTCATCGCTGATGAGGTCATCCCAGAACGCACTGCCTGCAGCACTATGGAAGCCCCTAGTCCTCCCGACCCAGTCGTGCTTGCTGATTGTTCCTGTCGTCGTAGTCGTTCTGGACCTGTGGTCGAGGAAGGTGTCGGGGTCTTCCAACCATCAATTACAGGCAAGTATTCGATCATCCATGGACTTCCGTCGCCTCAAAGACTTTCGATTTCTAGCATATCATATACAGGTATCAGGTATCAGAAGGCCGGCTCCAGAGGCACGTTATCCTCCATTTGGGACATTTGTGCCATCGCCATACATATGAGCCTATTTCATCATTTACCTGAGGGAGAATGGGACAAGGGAATTGGGAAAGGGAAAGGTGATGAAATAGGAAGGGGTGCCCTAGAAGAGGGAATGAACTCATAATAAAGCGAAACGAGAGCTCATAGCCCATACCACAACGGGGTTAATAAGTGCCCTGAAAAGGACACTGTAAAACGCATAAGCGTAAAAAGAGCCTATAGCTCATTGGAGGCAGCTTGCGACGTCATGCGACTTTCAATATGACATAGAAAGGCACGTCATCAAAAGCATCCTCAATATTCAAGAAATCACCCAAGCAAAAACTACGTTTGAGTGAGTGCTTTCTTGAAAACGTATACAACTTTGTGTAAAAGAGTCACTGTGGACATCCCAAATTGGGAGACATGTGAGTTCACATGAACAGGCATGTTAGCCAGACGAACATCACAGATGTGATAATCGACAATGCGTTTCGAGCATTTCAGAAAGAACGACGTAACCAGATAAATCTGGAACTTATTCCTTCTTTTTACAACGCGCGCACCCTTTCGGGATAAAACTACAGAGTAGTTTCACGCCATGAAAATACCCAATAGAAAACTACAAGAGTTCAAAACATGTTTGAAAAACTCAAATCCCTCTGGAGAAAAATAGGACAAAGCCCCATTTGCTGCAGGAGATTTGAAGTAAGCAGAGCTTTTTAGTGCCCACTAAATCGATTCTATAGCTACAATCCTCGGGGTAGAAGCTAAAGATTCGTAGCTATACAAAAGACTGATTTATCCGAAGACATTTAGAACTTGAACAGGTCCGAGTTCCATTCAGGAATACCTCTTTCGGTCCGCACAGACCGCAGAGGACAAGCTTCTTTCAAAGCAGTAGCTATGGTATACCACAATGAAGGGCGGTATAATAACAAAACCATAATGAAACTCTCTTGGAGCAGCAATGGAAGCGAGTTATCCATAAAATGTGATCGCAACCAATTATTACAGGTTCCCTAGCTTGTTGAGCAGGGACGCCTGAATACGCAAAGTTTGCGAAGGAACACTCCAAAGTGCAAAAAGATCAAATGGAGAGTCCTCATCTGACACATGCCAATCAGCCAACCAACTGACAAATTCTGCTCATGCAGAGTTGGGTTAGGTGCAATTCTATGTTAAGTTAACCATGAACTGTACTACCTAAGTATTCCATCAAAGTGAAGCATCTCAAATCAATGTTTGAGCTACTTCAGATGCCAAATATCAGCGAAAAGATGCTGAAAACAAGAGCTTACTTGAAGGCATCCATAAGGAAAGGTTGAAACATACTGTTAATGTTATTCTAAAATATAACATGCTCGAGGCACGACAGTTCATCTATAATGAAAAAAGCAAAGCTGGGTTCACAAGGTAACCTATACAGAAGTTACCCTACGAAATTGAACTTTTTGAAGTAGATCCACTTGGGCTACATACGCTTTTTACGCTGAAAATTGATCTGAGGTTTCCTTGTCGTAGCCACTACCCAAACTAGACAGGATTACACTCTTCACAATCACAGCACAAAAAGGAAACATCAACGACCAACCAAATCGTTGTTAATTGAAAAACGCCAATGGCGAAAACGCATTAAGCGAACCCATATAGGTGGTAATGTAAGCTAATTAACAACATTTGAATAACCCCGCCCTTATTAAGCCTCAAATTTGAGACTTAAGAAGGGCAACTGATTATCTCAGAAAAACGCAAGGTCCACTGCACCATTGCTCCGGCTAGCACAGTAAGGGCGTAATACTGTGGAGGACGCCCTAATTCTCCACAGGCTCCGTTTGTGGTTAGGTTTTTATTAGACCCCCCTAACCATTCATTCTTTGGCACGGTAAGCATAAAGCCGCATAACACCATGATTTAGGGGTCACCTGTTTAGTGGACTCTTACCACTGGATCAGGCGGTCCGTAGTGTTATTCTTAGCCGATTGAGATAACCGCTACCGACACTACACAGCTATCTAGGCTGATCGGGAAAAGAAGTTAACATTGATGGTCAACTTCCAAACGAACCCGAACAGCCGGCAAGGATGAAGGATGACATTTCCGGACTGAAAGAAATCGTTTATGCTCTTTCAACCAAGTTTGAGGGCAAACCTCTTACACCTTCGCTGAAAGCTCCTCGGCGGAAGGTTAATGACACGTTTCCTATTCCGAATACACCAAAACGAATACGCGACGATGGTTCAGGGGCTCAATTTAAAGCTAAACTTGTGAAAGAATGTATCGACTTGGGCAGTGATACAGAACCGAAGGTGGTGAAACTTGTTCCAAAGGACAAGGATCCAGGAACGCTAACATATGTAACTTTCAAAGTTGGCATAAGCAAGACGCTTAAGGAAATAGCATTATCGAAAGACACGTGGCCTGAGAATATCTTTTTTCGCGAGTTTGAGAATTATTTAAACAACAACCGCCGAGTCATCAGGATCGCCTCCAACAACAACCAGCCTGGAGGGGGTGGCCAATAGTGTCGTCATCGTTCATCGCTGATGAGGTCATCCCAGAACGCACTGCCTGCAGCACTATGGAAGCCCCTAGTCCTCCCGACCCAGTCGTGCTTGCTGATTATTCCTGTCGTCGTAGTCGTTCTGGACCTGTGGTCGAGGAAGGTGTCGGGGTCTTCCAACCATCAATTACAGGCAAGTATTCGATCATCCATGGACTTCCGTCGCCTCAAAGACTTTCGATTTCTAGCATATCATATACACGAGACATGATTGATACGTCGGACCGAGCCGCCAATTCTCCACCATCATCTTCAGCTTCATTCGATGTCATCCCAGAACGCACTGCCTGTAGCACTATGGAAGCCCCTAGTCCTCCCGACACAGTCGTGCTTCCCGATTGCCCTGCCGTCGAAGCCGTTCTGGACCTGTGGTCGAGGAAGGTGTCGGGGTCTTCCAATCATCAATTACAGGCAAGTATTCGAGTAGCAATGAACTTCTGTCGCTTGAAAGATTTTCGACCTACAGCACACCAAATGCGCAAGGAGCGATTGACATCGCGGACCGAGCCGGCCATTCTCCATCAGCTTCGTTCGACGTCATCCCAGAACGCATCGCCTGCAGCACTATGGAAGCCCCTAGTCCTCCCGACCCAGTCGTGCTTCCTGAATGTTCCTGCCGTCTAAGTCGTTCTGGACCTGTGGTTGAGGAAGGTGTCGGGGTCTTCCAGCAACCCTACACAGGCGAGTACTCTCCTTGCAATCAAATGTTGTCCATTGAATGTGCCTCGGCTTCTAGGTTCTTGGCTAGACGTGTCGAATCCACGACAGCGTTTGACTCCCATGCTCACTCAACTATCGGGAATGCACCATCTGCGTCTAGTCCTACAAGCATCTCATCAGCCACTTGCAATGCAGCCAACAGTTCGCATTTGTCCGTTTACTACCAGAACGTACGGGGTTTGCGTTCAAAAATAGATATTGTGTTTCCAGTTCAAAACCGAATTAGCGACATTTTTTCTTTTACTTCCGCTGCTTTTGCCTTGCGTTATACACTATGTCGGAAGTGGGGCGCTGTATAGGATACCAGGTGTACAATACAGCGCCCCACTTCCGACATTGTGTTTAACCTTCCAAGACGCGCGCCATCAAGCAACCGAAACTGCACCGCGCTCGCGTTGTATACGAAAAGCGAGGTTTTTTGGTAGTGTTGTACTTTTTACAACAGCGCGCGCGCTGAAGGGTTAATGCAAGGCAAAAGCAGCGGAAGTAAAAGAAAAAATGTCGCTAATTCGGTTTTGAACTGGAAACATAATAGTGTGTTTCTAGCTATTTCCACATGCTGCTACGATGTCATCGTCTTCACCGAAACGTGGCTCTCAGATGAGATTTTTTCAACGCAAATCTTCGGTAATAGTTATTCAGTCATTCGAAACGATCGTAACGTCCGTAACAGCAGCAAAACTCGCGGCGGAGGTGTTCTAATAGCCGTAGCACGTCACATCAAATGTTCCGTTGATCGATCTCCCGTCGCCGATTCACTTGAACACCTGTGGGTAAAGTTGAAACTAGTGAACTGTTCAATGAGTATTGGAGTTATTTACCTACCGCCGGATCATAGCTCAAAACAGTCTTGCGTGGACAGCCACATCGAGTCGATTGGAGCTGTTTTTTTTTTCAAATCTTTACGTTAATGACCACGCGATTTTGCTCGGTGATTATAACCAATCCGGACTCGTTTGGAATTTTCAAGCAGACGCACTTCCAAAAGTGGATGTAATGCGGTCTCGTGTTTCCCCCGCCTGTGCCTCTCTTCTGGATGGATTCAACCTACTCGGGCTAACACAAGTCAATTCTATACTTAACAGCAACAGTCGCTTGTTAGATCTTGCTCTGGTAAACGAGAACACGCTGGATAGGTACACACTGTCCGAGATTGATGACCCTCTTTCCGTATTGGACCCGAACCACCCTCCTTTTGTAGTGGAATTATCTCTTTCGGTTCCCGAAGTCGATGTACCGATTGATATTCCAAGCTTGGACTTCTCCCGAGCAAATTATGCCGAGTTAGCTGGAGCACTTTACGACGTTGACTGGTCCATTTTGGATTCCGCTGCCGACGTCGATGAAGCTGTTGAGTTCTTTTACCGCGAACTGCACAGCGTCATGGAAGAACACATTCCGTTGCGCAGACCATCTCCTAAACCTCCGTGGGGAAACGCGCATTTGCGACGATTGAAGCAGATTAGATCTAAAATGCTTCGTCGATACTGTAGACATCGGTGCTCTGTCAACAAGCATCTATTTAACCGAGCAAGTAACAATTACCGACTTTATAGTCGTTTTCTGTACAAACGATACACCCTACGGACACAGAGAAATTTGCGCAGAAATCCCAAGCAGTTCTGGAAATTCGTCAACTCGAAACGGAAAGAAGAAGGTTTACCTGTAGAGATGTTTTTAAGAAATGACGTTGGCAACTCGGCGAGAGAAAAGTGTGATCTTTTTGCAAACCATTTCAAAAGCGCCTTCAATACCTCTCCCTCTACTCCTGCCCAAATCGAACGTGCGTGTAGAAACACGCCGGACAATGTTTGTTCGTTGAGTCAGTTGCAAATCACGCCCGAGCAAGTTAAGAATGCTATTTTGAAACTGAAGTCTTCTTATACCAGCCCTGACGGAATTCCATCTTGCATTTTCAAGAGGTGCGGCGAAATGTTGATTCGTCCATTGTTGTCGATTTTAAACGCTTCAATTCGACAGAGTAAGTTTCCTACCAGCTGGAAGTCTTCCATAATGTTTCCTGTGCACAAAAAAAAAACGACAAGCAGAATATCGAGAATTACCGTGGAATAACATCATTGTGTGCATGCTCAAAGATATTTGAAATCGTGATGAATAGTGTGCTATTCAATTCTTGCAAAAACTACATCTCCGAGGACCAACATGGTTTTTATCCCAGGAGGTCAACCTCTACAAATCTCGTTCAGTTCGTCTCATTCTGCCTGCGTCATCTGGACTCCGGAATGCAGGTCGATACTGTATATACAGACTTGAAATCTGCCTTCGATCGCGTGGACCACGGGATACTGCTCGCGCGGCTGGGAAAACTGGGTGTTTCTGACGATCTCATTCGCTGGTTCAAATCATACCTAACGGATCGAAGGCTCGTCGTCAAAATCGGATCGGAAACATCGGAGCCTTTTTCGAACTTGTCTGGAGTTCCACAAGGCAGCAACTTGGGGCCATTACTGTTTTCCATATTCCTCAATGATCTGTCCAGCGTGCTTCCACCAGGAATCCGTCTGTTTTACGCAGACGACGCAAAGTTATACGTGCTAATTCGCTGCCTCCATGATTGTGTACAACTACAGCTGTCTATTCAGTCCTTCGTCGAGTGGTGTACTACCAACTTGCTGACGGTGAGTCTACATAAGTGGACTCTGAATCCTTCCATCGAAAACGAACACCAATTAATTATGCTTACGTCATCGGCGGTCAACCACTGGCACGTGTAACTAAGGTGCGTGATTTGGGCGTAATTCTGGATACTGCGATCACCTTCCGAGTACACTACAATGACATACTTTTCAGAGCAAACAGTTTAAAATAGCTGACGAATTCCGCGATCCTCTATGTTTACGATCGTTATACTGCGCTTTGGTCCGATCTATTCTTGAATCGAATGTGGTAGTGCGGTGTCCCTATCAGTCAAGCTGGATCGCTAGGATTGAAGCGATACAACGAAAGTTCGTGAGATACGCCCTCCGTAATCTACCATGGCAGGATCCTATCAATCTTCCAAAGTATGAGAACCGTTGTAGATTGCTCGGCATCGAAACTCTTGAACAGAGATGGAAGGACGCTCAAGCTGTTTCGGTGACCAAAATTCTGCTGGGAGAGTTGGATTCTCCTGAGATCCTTAGCCGAATCAACATTTATGCTCCAATGCGAGTACTTCGCCAACGTGGATTTTTAACCCTCCAACGCCCAAAAAGGAACCAATGGAGAAACCAGATTTTTTTTTATTTGGAGGTGAATCATACAATAGAAATGTTCATTTCACCGAACCGGTTCATTTTACCGGTTCACTTTTGAACCGGTAAAAAATGTTTTATTGTCCCGATTAGGAATCGTTCAGTTTTTATAATTTATTCTCATGGGAGATTGAACACTTGTATAAAATATGTGTTTGTGTGAACCGGTTTTCTCAACCGGTTCACTTAGAACCGGTAAAATCAAAAATTTCGTGAAACTGGTATTATGCTGATGTTCTACATATTTTGATGATAAAAGAGTGAAGAATACATTATTTTTTGAACCGGTTCGTTTAACTGATTCGTTTCTGAACCGGTGAAAATATTTAAATTATCTCGCTTGACGATAGTTGAAGTTTTATCACTTTTCATGGCAGACCTTCCAGAAAAATAATAAAATTAGTGATTTCAAAAACCGGTTCGCTAAAACGATTCATTTTTTAACCGGTAAAATCAAGAATTTTATCCCAGTAGTATTATGGTGATATTTTGCATATTACGATAATAAATGGATGCCCATTCGACAAAAAACATGATTTTGGGAACCGGTTCATCAAAATAATAAATAGTGAACGGGTTAAATAATTTTGCTGTACCGCTTGATAACCGTTGGAGATTCATAATTTATTTTAATGAACGATTAAACACAAGGACCTAAAAAAGTGATAAGGAAAACCGGTTAGCTAATCCGATTGAACTTATTAAAAGAAAAAAATGTGCCACTTATGCTGTGTAAATTTAAAAAAAATATTTTTGAAGAATGATAGATCAACGAGACTAAAAGAACCGGGTCGTTTGACCGATACACTTTTCAACCGACTTAAGTAATTTTATTTATTAATTTATTTTATCAAACATAACGTAGACTACATTTTCACTTATAACTACAGTATCGAACATTAAAAATGTCTAAAAGCCGTTTTCCCTTACAAACTATGTAGTCAACTTTAGATACCTATATCTCAGATATTTCTCCACATTTTAATCTTCTACATACATACATACATTTATTTGTTCCACATCATTAAGACAAGACATAATCAACAATAGTACGCCACAATACTCGGTTTGTGACTGCCGCTCTCCATCCTCGGTCACGCCCAATGCTCGCCAAGTCACGCTCCACCTGGTCCGCCCATCGTGCTCTCTGCGCTCCACGTCTTCTTGTGCCAACCGGATCCGTTGCAAACACCAGCTTTGCAGGGTTGTTGTCCGGCATTCTTGCAACATGCCCTGCCCACCGTATCCTTCCGGCTTTGGCCACCTTCTGGATGCTGGGTTCGCCGTAAAGTGCAGCGAGCTCGTGGTTCATCCTTCTCCGCCACACACCGTTCTCCTGCACACCGCCGAAGATCGTTCTTAGCACGCGTCGCTCGAAAACTCCGAGTGCTTGTAGGTCCTCCTCGAGCATGGTCCATGTCTCGTGCCCGTAGAGGATTACCGGTCTTATTAACGTTTTGTACATGGTGCATTTGGTGCGTGGGTGAATCTTTTTCGACCGCAGTTTCTTCTGGAGCCCGTAGTAGGCCCGACTTCCGCTGATGATGCGCCTCCGAATTTCACGGCTCACGTTGTTGTCAGCCGTCAGTAAGGATCCGAGGTAGACGAATTCCTCCACCACCTCGAAAGTATCCCCGTCTATCGTAACATTACTACCCAGACGGATCCGGTCGTGTTCGGTTCCGCCTACCAGCATGTACTTTGTTTTTGAGGCATTCACCACCAGTCCGACCTTTGCTGCTTCGCGTTTCAGGCGGGTGTACAGTTCTGCCACCGTTCCAAATGTTCTAGCGATAATGTCCATGTCGTCCGCAAAGCACACAAATTGACCGGATTTTGTGAAAATCGTTCCCCGGCTGTTGAGCCCGGCTCGTCGCATCACACCTTCCAGCGCGATGTTGAAGAGTAGACATGAGAGTCCGTCACCTTGTCGCAGTCCCCGGCGAGATACGAATGAACTGGATAGTTCACCCGAAACCCTTACGCAGTTTTGCACACCGTCCATCGTTGCTTTAATCAGTCTAGTCAGCTTCCCAGGAAAGCCGTTTTCATCCATGATTCTCCATAGCTCTGCGCGGTCGATACTATCGTATGCCGCTTTGAAGTCGATGAACAGGTGGTGCGTTGGGACCTGGTATTCACGGCATTTCTGGAGGATTTGCCGTACGGTAAAGATCTGGTCCGTTGTCGACCGGCCGTCGATGAAGCCGGCTTGATAACTTCCCACGAACTCATTTGTTTTAGGTGACAGACGACGGAAGATGATCTGGGATAGCACTTTGTAGGCAGCATTCAAAATAGTGATCGCCCTGAAGTTCTCACATTCCAAATGGTCGCCTTTCTTGTGAATGGGGCAGATTACCCCTTCCTTCCACTCCTCCGGTAGCTGTTCGGTTTCCCAGATCCTGACTATCAGCCGATGCAGACAGGTGGCCAACTTTTCTGGGCCCATCTTGATGAGTTCAGCTGCGATACCATCCTTACCAGCTGCTTTGTTGGTTTTGAGCTGGTGAATGGCATCCTTAACTTCCCTCAGCGTGGGAGTTGGTTCATTTCCGTCCTCCGCTGCACTGGCGTCGTCGTTCCTTCCGTTGCCGTGGGCTCCCGTGCCTACGTTCTCCACGCCGTTCAGGTGCTGATCGAAGTGCTGCTTCCACCTTTCGATCACCTCACGTCCGTCCGTCAAGAGGCCTCCGTCTTTATCCCTGCATATTTCGGCTCGCGGCACGAAGCCGCTGCGGGATGCGTTGAGCTTCTGATAGAACTTCCGTGTTTCTTGGGAACGGCACAGCAGTTCCATTTCTTCACACTCCGCTTCTTCCAGGCGGCGCTTTTTCTCCCGAAAGAGGCGGGTCTGCTGTTTCCGCTTCTGTTTGTAACGTTCCACGTTCTGTCGTGTCCCTTGCTGCAGCATTACCGCCCTCGCTGCGTTCTTCTCCTCCAAAACCGTTCTGCACTCTTCGTCGAACCATTCGTTCCGTCGATTCCGTTCCACGTACCCGATGGTGCTCTCGGCTGCGTCGTTGATGGCTGCTTTCACTGTACTCCAGCAGTCCTCTAGAGGGGCCTCATCGAGCTCGCCCTCGTCTGGCAACGCGGCTTCGAGATTCTGCGCGTATGCTGAGGCGACATCCGGTTGCTTCAGTCGCTCTAGGTTGTACCGTGGCGGTCGCCGGTACCGTACATTGTTGATGACGGAGAGTTTTGGGCGCAGTTTGACCATCACCAGATACTGGTCGGAGTCGATGTTGGCGCCACGATAGGTCCTGACGTCGATAATGTCGGAGAAGTGCCGTCCGTCAATCAGAACGTGGTCGATTTGAGATTCTGTCTGCTGTGGTGATCTCCAGGTGTAACGATAAGGGAGGCTGTGTTGGAAAAAGGTGCTACGTATGGCCATATTTTTGGAGGCGGCGAAATCAATGAGTCGTAGACCGTTTTCGTTCGTTTGCTGGTGGGCGCTAAACTTACCAATCGTCGGTCTGAATTCCTCCTCCTGGCCTACCTGAGCGTTCAAATCTCCTATGATGATCTTGACGTCGTGGCTTGGGCAGCGATCGTACTCGCGTTCGAGCTGCGCGTAAAATGCGTCCTTGTCATCATCAGTACTTCCGGAGTGTGGGCTGTGCACGTTTATTATGCTGAAGTTGAAGAATCGGCCCTTGATCCTCAACCTGCACATTCTTTCGTCGATCGGCCACCAACCGATCACGCGCCTCTGCATATCACCCATCACGATGAAAGCTGTTCCCAGCTCGCGTGTGTTGCCGCAGCTCTGGTAGATGGTATGATTACCTCTAAACGTTCGCACCATGGATCCTGTCCAACACACCTCCTGCAGCGCTACGATGCCGAACCCGCGGTCCTTCAGTAGATCGGCGAGTATGCGGGTGCTCCCAATGAAGTTGAGAGATCGGCAGTTCCACGTACCGAGTTTCCAATCGCAAGTCCTTTTTGTTCGCTGGGGTCGTTGCCGTTGGTCTCGGTTCGTATTATTCTGTTGCTGATTTTCCGTTACAATGGTTTTTACGGCTGGCTCGTAGGGCCTGACACCAACCCCCTACTTTCCGGAGGACCATAGTGCACAGTTGAGCTTAGAGTCCTTCCCTGGCACTCGGACGTAGATCAGCCGCCCCTAACATGGGGATCAGACGCTGTTGTGAGCCGCTCCTCCTGGAGAACAGACGCTCAGGTTTGCCGAAGCAAACCCCCCCTTCCCTGTCAGCCTACGACCAAAGGTCCCACCGGGGTTGGTTACCCGATCTTCCCTAAGGTTGCTCATAGTTTCCGGCCGGTACCGCGTGGAGGTAGGGATAGGAGTTGCTGGGCAGAGGCTAGTGGATCACAATGGGATCTGAATTGCGCAGCATACCCAGCCTTTACCGTTAATCTTCTACAACTATTGAAAATTTTTGATGATAACTATTGATACAAAAATCAATTACAATTAATTTTCCTACGCTGTCAACCGTTCCTCGTTACATAAAGTATTGCCGGATCCTTGTAGTTACCCCTTGGAAAAGGCTTAATAAAAAGCCGAAACGTCGGGAAAAGCAAAACTTGCCGTTTTGATTTACCCAAGACTGAGAAAGCCAGCATTCCGGAATCAATATATTCCAGTCGTACTCACCCAGCACAATTGTTTAAATTTTTAGACTTCAGCTAGTTATTTTTTTATCCGGTTAGTCACATCGTCATAACAGTAACGTACTTAAAAAAATACGGACACGTTTAATGCTTCCAGTGAGTTATTCATTCTTTGAACGAAGCACGATACTAGACAACGAACTTACTTGCAATGCCCAGTGGCACAGCCGAAATCTTTTCCTACGGTAACACTAGCCGCACGACCACGAGGCCCCGAACTTAGTTTCGAGTTGGTGGGAGATTGACGTTGAAAAATATTAAACATAATGATGAAAACTGTCACGTGAAAGATGTTCCTTCTTTTATTAAATGTACAAAAAGTAACCGATAATGTCCATGGGTTTGCCAGTAATTCAACTATACGACTATCTGATCAATTATGTACTCATCATAGTGTGAATTGTTGGAACAAATCAATTTGAAAATTGAATTGTTAGAACGAATCAATTTGAAAAGAATCAGGACATTCTACCCAGCAAACACATGATCGTATATGATGTTGCATAGGATGCAAAAATGGAGGCGATATACGTACAGTTTACACGCGGGTAAATGGAAGCATGTACGCATATGGCCTCCACTTTAGCATCCTATACATCATCATATAAGACTTTGTGTTAGCTGGGTAGTTATTTATTATTGAATTACCCATGTTTACGGATATTGCGAATTCTCTGAGGACCAAACAAGTACGGTGGTCACAGGTTTATGAGTCGAAACACCCACCAAGTACGAATTCAAATGTGCTTTTGATCGTTTTTTAAATGTTTATGAATGTTTCACCTACTGATATATAAGCCACAGGGGTCACTAATAAATCAGACGAAACATTGTTTCCTTCCTTAGATTACTAAAACAAATGAGTTTGGATATCATCGTGGCGCTCTAGCACAATTTTCAAAAATGGAATATTTTTACGGATGTTCCGGACAACTCGAAGGTCCATCCAGTGGCCACTTTGGTTTCCAAAATTCTCACAAAAGTGATTTTATTCTCATATTATTGAAACAAGTATGTTTGGAAAAAGTCACGACGCTCTAGCACAATTTTCATGAATTGACCACTTCTACGAATGTTTTAGATACCCCAAGGGTCCATCAAATGGGTCCTCTGTATTTACAAAGCAGTCACAGTAATGATTTCATCCTTAGGGCTTTCATACAGAAAAAAGCGTTACGGAGAGGGTAGGGGGTCTTTAAACCAGCCAAAACCGTGCCACTCTAGCATATTTTTTTTATGAATTGACCACTTTTATGAATTTCCTGGGTAAACCGAAGGTTCATCCAGTGGTCTTTCCGATTTATAAATCAATCGCAACATTGATTTCAATCTTAAATTGCTGAAACAAATGAGTTCGGTAAAAAAAAAATCGCGACAATCTAGCACAATTTTCATGAATCGTCTACTTTTACGGATGTTTCGGATACCCAAAAGGCCCATCCAGTGGTCACTCTGAGTTACAAACTAATCGCAATAGTGGTTTCATTCTTAGATTGCTGGAACAAATAAGTTTGGAAAAAACTACAACGACCTAGCACATTTTTTATGAGTTGACCCTTTTACGGATGTTCCAGATAACCCGAAGGTCCATCCAGCGGCCACTCAGTATTTTGAATCAGTCATAATATAGATTTTAACTTTTGGTTGCTAAAACAAACAAGCTTGGAAAAAACTGCGACACTGTAGCACAATTTTAATGGTTTGGCCATTTATACGGATGTTCCGGGTATCCCGAAGGCCAATTCAGTGGCCACA